>NW_022900949.1:65465071-65498871 GCF_012274545.1 Fukomys damarensis | reverse complement strand
AAAAAAAAAAAAAAAAAAGAGTGGCCACTCATTGGCACCAGGCCACCTCCTCTGAAGGAGCTTGTTCCATGCACAGGCTGAGATGGGAGTACAGATATGTGGAGGGCCCTGAAAGCAGGTGTTAGAGAACCTTTCAGGTCTATGAAAAGCATCTGGCTATCTTCCCTGATTCAGCGTAGGAGCTCAGGAGTCTGGGCCTTGAGTGTAGAGAACGCTCTGCAGGTACAACGCATGGTGTAAAGCCAAGGATTTCCAGAGGAGGCAGTGGGGGAAAGAAGTGATGGCATACCCCATGTCACAAGCTGCAAATGTGATATTAATCAGTATCATTTCAGGCTCTTCTAAGCAAGCCTTCAGGGAGTATCCTGTGTCAGAGAGAACCTGGGATGGAAACAAGGTGGTGGCTGAGACCGTAAACGCATTGTGTGGAGGGTAGAAGGAAATAAAAAATTGAATGCTGCAATCTTGCAGAAGGTATTTGTTTTTCATCCCAAAAGAAAGGACAAGGACTGGACCAAAAAAAAAAAAAAAAATAGCACTTCCTGTGGTTTCAAGAGCACTGAAAATCTCCACAGAAGCATTTGAGAAAAATGAATCGCTCATAGCCCTTAGTGATTCAAGAGTTTATAGTAAGAGATTTCTTCTTCTTGGCAATATATCTGTGATTCAGATAACTTATGATGTTAGAACAAAATGTAGAAAAACAGAACCATCCTGGTTAATCTTGAGTCAGTTTGATAGTCTTGAAAACAACCTAGCGTTCAGGGTGCATCTGGGTGTGTCGTGAAAGCACGGCCTTAGACGTTATATGTGGTCCTGGCTTCTTCTCAGGCTCATTTTGTGCTCCCTGCTGATGCATGCCGTGTGGAGCAGTACATGTAGAAGTTCTCGTCTACCGTGCCCTTCTCTCATGACATACCTGCCACGGAGGCAGCTGGCCATGGACTAAATCCTATGAAATCGCGAGCCAAAATAAACCTTTTCTTCTCTAACTTTTGTATTTCAGGTGTTTTTTCCCCAGCAACAGAAAGATGGCTAATATAGGAGTCGTGCAAATTATTACACATTGAATAAAGAGCATGATTCAACATCAGAGTGCCTGAGGCTGCTAAGGGGAAGCCAATAGTTTTAGGGCAAGATTTAAAGGATGGGAACTGCCCTCACCACTTCCGCCATTATTTTATGCCCCCCAACCCCCACCCCGTGCCTGTGCAGTGCAACCCGGCGCATCCTGGTCCAGGGGCTGCTGGCCTCAGCAAAGGCTCCAGGTTGCTGGGGGAACTCTCAGCCTTGATTCTTTTTTAATCAGAGGATTTTTGGAGGGATATTCCATACTTCTTGATCACAAAGTAATATATCAGAAGAATATTTTCCAGGATTTTAATGTATATATTTAGCATGTAAAAGATAAGACCTTATTGTCAATGAAAGAATAACACACTATATATATTCTTCTGTGCCCTTGTAATTACTATACGACCATTAGAATGCTACTGCAGAGAGTGGACAGGACAGATAAGAAATGATTTTGGAAGACAGTCTTAAGTCCATGATATTTAAAAACTCTTATTATGTTCAACTTCTTAAAATCCTAGGTTACTAAATGCCTCATTTCTACAAATCTCCCACCCTTCCACAATCAATAAAGGATACTTGTGATAAATGTTTGGAGCCTTCATATATAGAAAAAATATTCTAAATTTAAGTTCTGAACAGGTTCAGACCCTTCTAGCTTGGAACAGTGTCAGTAGGAAGGTAAACAAGGTCAAGACGGAAATATGGGCTCTCTGCATGGGGATGTGAGCTACAATGTCTGGTATGATCTTGAGAGTCTCTGTCTATAACAGTGTAGTAAAATGATCCTTCAAAAGAGCTGTCAAGATGCCATCACACCATATTTCTCACATGTTAGAAGTGGTTGGAGACTGTGTCAAGTATTGCAAGAAATTATTGAAGTTTAGCAGTAAAACAAAGCCCCAGAGTTTAGGATAGGTTTCTAATATAAAGCAAAAAGAAAAACAGTTAACACTCATATGGTCCTCACTCTGTGCTCACATTCTAGCATTTTACATTTGCAATGTTAATCCAGTTGATCTTCACAGAGTCCTTCATGGAAATACCCAAGTTATAGAGGAAGAAACTAAGGCATAGAGATGTATGAATTGCTTAAAGGAATAGAGGTAGGCAGTGGCACAATTAGAATTTAAATCCACACCTTCTAGAATCAGAATTCATGCTATTTTCCACCGTACTAAATTTCCTTAACAGTCTACCTGGCAGGATGGACACAGAAGCACAAATCACAGAAGCAAACAGACTAAAGTTGTATAGCTACCAGTTATAGAGCAAATAAGGTGATTTAGAGAAAGATTGCATCATGTAATATCATCACTGGCACGAAGATGCAAACTGAAGTGATCATCATGAAAAGTTACTGGAGCCTAAAAATATGTCTGGGAACTTGAAGAGAACTGACAAACACTGTCTGTACTCACTGAGGCAATGCAGGGGAGAGAAACTTGGTGGGTACTTCGCCTTCAGTCTCTCCTGTGAGTTCTGCATGCTACAGTGAGGACAAAGCACACCCGATCATATTGCTGCCCTCATAAGCTTTTATAGCTCCACAGTACTAGAGAATAAAATTAAAATTTCTTAGTGTGACCAGGATGGCTCTTTGTCATCTGCTCTCAACTGACTTCCAAGCCATCCTTCCCAAATTTCTTCTTCTACATCTACATTTGTAGCCACAATGGACGCCTTGCCTGTCCTAAAACACACCGTGCTTTTCATGTCTTCAGTCTCTCCAAACTATGGTCTGGAGAACATATACTTTGGAATCAGCAAAGGAACTTTTTCAAAATAATTCATTCCTAGGTTTGACTAAAATCTAATCACAATATTTGGCCCAGAAATCTGTATTTTAACCAATTTTCTCTGCAATTTATTTTTCATGTGCATTAATATTTTAGGGCCACATCCCATTTTTTTTACTACGATACAGTTTATTTGAACACACTAAACCAACACATAACAATGGGAACTAACTTTCTCTGGAAAAAGCATTAATTGGGTGCATGCAGAATTGCATATTTTAATACATGCATTTTTACATATTTTAGCAAAAAATTAATAACAGGTATACCACTTCTAATCACATCCAACTCTTTAGGATTGTCTCTTTTTCCTTCATTTACCATCCTACAGGTCAAATCGTATCTCCTTAGAAAAAATTTTTCAACCCCCTCTTTTCCTAGATACAATAGTGCCTTTGCCCTTTAATCTTTTATCTTGTACCTATGCTAATTTTTGCTTTTGTTTTTGTGACTTAAACTGAAATGTTTTGGGGATATTAATTCATCCATAACAAGGTTTTATTGCATGTTAGCAGTCCAATAGCAGAGTAACCACAATGAAGTGTGCTGTGTGCTCTGCAAAGCAGAAGGCAGAGTAGAGTGTTCTAGCAAGTGTGGGGGCACTTGGCCCGGGGATGGAGTCTGGGAAAGAAGCTTCTCAGGAAACTGATGTCTAAATTGATTCTCAAAAAAAAAAAGCAAAAACAAAACTAGGAGCTACCTAAGGGATGAAAAAGCATTTCTCCAGCAAAAGACAAAAGGCACTAAGCACTAGGGTGGATGTGTGTGTGTGTAGGCCACCAGAGGGGAGGGACCAAGGCCCTTTATAACACCGGTTTTATATGTCTAGCTAGTTTTTTCTAAGTCTTCCTTGGTAATTAGTTTAAATCCATATTAAACAGATACATCAGCTGTGAGATAATTCTTCCCGTGCCCTCTTAGGTCCTTGAGCCTCAAACCTAACATTTACCTTAGTATCTCCCTTCCTTCCTCCCCCCAGCCCCTCTCAATGACCGAGTCTGCATGAGTGTGTCCTGTCCCGAGACAGTGAATGAATGAATCGATGCATACATTAAGGCAGCAAAAAGAAGTTGACACAGTGGGCCGTTAGTGTAATGTAAATGAGAGTACGCACTGTAGGAGTAGATATTCCTAATTTCAAATTCCAGCTTTTTTAGTTGCAGCTAAGTAACTTCGCATGGGTTATAAATAATCCTTCTACCTCTTATGTATGCAATGGATATAGTAATATTTATCTCATAAGAATGTTATGATTAGAAAACAAACACATAGTCTGCCAAAAAGTATACATACTTCAGGCAAATATAAATTTGTATAAATATTTTAATACTAAATTTATGGAGGCATCATGAGATTAATCCAGGTTACCTTTGGCTTCTATAATTAAAGAGGTGCTCAAAGTGGTGGCCATTAGCTTCCAGACATTTATTAATACAGCAAACTGCAGCTCAGGTAAGCTTGGTCAGTGATATTGTTGCACATGCATTTTTAATTTCTTTTCCAAGGACTGGCAGAGTAGTAGGTTCTCTGTAATATATGACAGCCTCTAGGACCCCTCATATGAAGGTAACACCTTCATAATCCGCTGAAAAACATTATACTATTTTTATTTTCCTGAAGTGTGTCTACATTTTTTGGTGAACTCGATATTTAATATGAGGCTTGCTATAGAGTGGGCCTTTTAAAAAAGGTAATAACTACTAACTCTGTGGATTTAGATCTGACTTTCAAATCCCAGCTTCACCTTTCATTAAATCCATGTGTCCTTGGACAATAAACAAGAATCAATCTGCATGGGCTTCCCCCAGACTCTCCTGTCCTCCCCTCCGGTAAGCAAATGTATATAATATTCACAGCCTAGTGTCCAACACACAGGGAACAGTTAGTAAATTATTATTGCTACCATTGTCACTAATACCCTTTACAAACAGCTTTGGCACTTGTGTCACATGTATTTCTCATGATTGAAAAGTTAGCTTTCTGAAAGGAACAAAACAAAACTCATTTCACAGCTAAAAAGCATTCTCAAATTGTTTTAAAACCACATCAAATACCGAATAGTGTCTCTGGTGTGAATAAACTGTAATAGTACATGAGATCCTAATAAGATTACTGACATTGTGAAATGGGAAGAAAGGGGCTAAAGGTGTAGGGAAGGTGGGATGGGTAGGGGAAGGGTAATAAGGGAAAAGAAAAAAATGTGAGATGATGAAAAGATGGAAATAAAGTGTTTGTAAAGGGGGAGGGGAGGAGGGGGTGAAGGGAGGGCAGGGACAAGGGGAAAAATTGAGAACCAAGACCTGTCGTGTAGAGGTACAAGATCCCAACAATGAATGTTACTGTACTGTATCCCTAAAATGTACCAATAAACTCAATTAAAACTGAAAAAAAAAAAAAAACACATCAAATTGCAGTTGACAGCCACAAGGTGGCTCCAGCCTATTTCTATTATCTACCAAGTATAAAATTACCTTTCAAAAGATGCTTTTTGCAAGCAACACTGTGAGAACTATTTTTTTTTTTGCCCTACAAAGAAATGTAGCATTCTAAAATAAATTTACATTTATTGTTTTCATTTCCTTTCCATGTCCTTTCTAAAGGTAGGTACAATTTTAAATAAATGTATACTCAGACATAGTCCTAAAGAAAATGTAATTGTAGTGGATATTTATTCAGTCATATTATTTGGCTATATTGATATTGTTATCTGCAGTTGCATCTTGGGCTCTTTTTCATTTGAGTTTCTTATACTATTTTTAGGACTAATGACTGAACTATAATTGCTGGGAATTACTGAAATGTAGGACTGATTTTTTTAAACATGTCATTTAGACTGATTTAAAATTACTTCAGCTTTTGTAATTTACTTTTCCGACTAAATCAAATTTTGGATTTTGTTTTTCAACAATGCCTTTTAACTGCACTTTTTCTCAAGTGATTCAGATAAATGTAAGAATTGATGCAGAAAGGTGAAGGTGCAGGTAAGGTAAACCCATCTGATTTTTTGTTTTGTTTATTTGTTTGCTTTTTGGTATTCCTACTGTCTCAGCTTTGCCCTTATTTATTGGAATGTTTTTCAGTTTGAAATGCTACTACCATTAATTGCAGAAAAAGACGTTTTTGCATTGATGTCCTCTGAATACCTGAGACTCTGAAGCTGCTGTTAAGTCTTCCTCCCAGGCTTGTTGATGAGAGTTTATTTTTAGCATTCTGGTTCTCCTTGAAATTGCACTTCTACTGCTTCTCTGTCCTGGGGAAAACTGCTGGCTTATACTCAGCATAACTCTAGCACGGACTTCTAGATTACTGCGAAAATGTTTTCTTCTGTCTTAAACTTTATAATTTTAATTGACTGTTAAGAGCCTTGTGTTATGCATGAAAATCTGTAATATATAATCATTTTGCATAACCAAAGCCCTCTTCTAAGTAGGACAGACTCACACACACGTGCAGATGTGTGCATATCATCCATCACTCACCACTTATATCTAGGGTTGCCCTCAGGGTTTATGTAGCGCTTCCAGAGAGGACCTATGCTCCTACTTTACCCTAGATTCTCACCTGTGAATTTCTTTCATGTATACATTCTGAGAGGACTTGGTGCATTTGAAGTTGTGGTGCCTATGTGAGGGGCCTAGAGTCAGAGCAGGAAGAGTGAATTCATCAAAGAGAACAGAGACGAGGAGGACTTTTCTTATGAGTGGATAATCAATTTATAGCTTTGGAGCTAACTTGGCTTGAAGGACAAAATGTAGGACTTGGAATTCCATGATTGGAAGCACAAATGAGAGAAAGTTTTCTCTCCCTTTTACTTCTGTGGCTCTCACTCATTGGCCATAGAATTTAGACAAGGAAGAGGCATGTGTAGTGTGTGATAATACACAGCAGGGCTGCGTATCAGAACACAGCCATTGAACTGGTGGCAAAAGCTTTGTGTGGTAGGACACGGGAAGAAGAGGGGATGCACTGGAGAACATCCAAGCCAACATCCTGCAAAGAATGAGTTATGCCGCTATGGGATCCACCAAAGACCTGCAGTACTGCATAAAATCAGAGAAACCACTTGCAGGAAGGTAAATAGCTGGAGCAAGTATGTTGTTAAGGACAGAGTTGCAGTGGGGCTCAGAAGTAGAGCATGCACAGGGCCCTGTATCTCATCCCCCAAACCCCCAAATGAACTTCATTAAGCTTCATTCAATTCTAAACACAGGCAGCTGTAGACACAGGCACATTTTACTTAGAGCCTAACTCTGAATAATGAGGGTTTAAGTCAGTGACATAAATAGGTAGCTAGTTAGGATCAGTGGAATATTTTCTTCAACAGAGTGAACTGATGTCCAGATAAAATATATTTAAAATGTGCTTAAAGTAACCAAGAAGAATCCTATTTAAATTTAATAGTCAATATTAAATTTAATAATTGGTATTAAATTTAAATTTAAGAATTAAAAGATATTTAAAACTCAACTATTTTTGGTAGGTCCATTACCACATATCTCCCAGACATATCATATGGAAGAAAATGACGTTACTTCAGTGTCATTTCCTTCTTACCTTATTTTTATCTATAGATGGCTGATGGTATAAGGACACCAAAAGCTGCAGAACAAAGTTGACAGGGACAAGAGTGAGACAAGCAAGCCACAATTCAAAGTGGCACTCTTTCTCAACCTTTTGAACGTGCCGGATCAGCAGCTGGTAGTGAGTGCCACTTTCCTTTTCATCCTAGGTCACTCCTCTGCTTCACTTAGTCCTGGTCAACATTCCTTGAGTTGTCCCCTCATGTTTGTCATTTTCATAAAGTTCAAATGGGACAAAAGTGGTGATGTCACTGCCATTGTCACGAGAAAGCCTGGCAGGAGAAACTGGATTACGTCGCCTATATCACTGCCAATGCGTGTCCTTCCACAACCGGCTGTTCTGTGAGACGAGGAGGCACCAGCAGCTGTCTGTCTTACTCCTCCTAAACCAGCAGCTGTTGGGACTTAGTTCACAACACTCACAACAAGGGTGTGTGTGTGTGTGTGTGTGTGTGTGTGTGAAATACATTCAAGACTTGTCAAGACTTAGCCTGTTCTTTCGACATTCTTCTACAAAATTTCTTTCTAATGCACCTTTTCAGGATGCTCGGACAATGTGATGCTTTGCAAAAACAACTTTAAAAAACCTGTCAGTGTTTGACATAGATGTTGTCTTCTATCTACGCAGCCTTGAAAAAAGTTTCTTCAAAACCTGAAAAGTTCCTTCTACTGAATTATCTATTTTTGGAGTTGAGTGAAAACTTAACAAATCCCTCTTTTACCCTTTTGATTTTATTTTTTTTTAATTTTTTTTGGTACCGGTGATTGAACTTGGGTCCTTGCTCTTGAAAGACAGGCCACCAAACCGCTGAGCTAAACCCCCGGCCCTACCATTTTTAGCTTTGCATAGTTTCAAAAGATGCAACTGATTGCAAAACAAAATTTTACCTCAAGTATTGTGAAACATTTTCAAGCACAAACATATAAAAGTTTATAAGGAATCAAAATATGAATGAAGATGTTTCTTCATGAGGCATGGTATAGGGAAAAAATTATATAACCAAATGTTATCTGAGTAGGAGGGAAAAACTGCGAAGTCAAGGGAAAACAATTTTTTTAAGGTTGGAGAAAAAAAGAACTGAGATGCATTATATACATGTATCAATTCCCCAAAATGAATGCAATCAATATGTGCTGCAACTGTGTACTAATAAAAACTTTTAAAAGCCAGTGAACTGATATAATTTAAGTGAGAAACAAAAAATACTCTGATCCTATAAAAAATGAAATCACTATGAATGTCTCTATTAGATGCAACAAGGTAATGTAAGCAAAGGGAAGTAGAAAAGCTTTTTCTCAGAGATTATATATACAAATACTTTCAATTGAATTATTTTATGTATTCAAATTTAAAAACAAAAGGATGATAAATATATTTTATATTAAATGAGTTCCAGGAAAGTATCTCTTTTTAAGACTCCGACATCTTCTCATAGCATCAGTAATTCAACATATTGAAATCAACCTGATAACATACACTGTACCATGAGAATTTTAACAGGTTCTAAAAGCCCAGGGCTTTCTTCACTTGAAAATAATTAATAGAATGTAATCGACCTTCTTGAGAAATTTGCAGAACGTCAAAGCACATTCTCTTAGAGAACGAAGAGGCCATTTAAAATCATAATTTAAAAATAGTATTCAATGTATTATCATATTGCTGCTCTTTAATTGAGCTAAATTCAAGAAAGGAACATGCTTATTACAATATATTTATAAAAGATTTCAAAATTAAGGTTTAAAAAGTCTGCTTCAAACATTTTTCGTAACAAAAAATGTTGAAAATAGTAAATCAAAGTTGATGACTAAAATTTAGGGTGATATGATTTTTCTCAGAATTTGTATGCAAAGGAAGCTTATTTTAGAAAACAGAAATCAAGAAGGGAAAAGAATGAAAAGTAGAAGGGGATGAACGGAGGGAAGGGGTATGGGGAAGAAAAATAAGAACCAAGACACATCATGTAAAGGTACAAGATCCTAATGGTAAATATAAGTGTATTGTTTGCTTTAAATGGACCAGTAAACTAAATGGGGGAAAAAAGAATAAAAAACAGACAAGCAACAAAGGTACAAATACCCAGTTCTGAGCAAGTCTGAACACTAAGGATTTTAAAGTGAGGAGGAATCACGTATGTGTGGATAATTATGCTTTGTGTTTGTCTTAAATCGGAGAATTTTGTTGTCGTTTTGAAGTTAATCTTGTACAATTTTATTCTTCTTATTTATTCTAGATTTGTCATGTGCTTCCATATCACTGTATTTTGTAAGTTAAAAGAAAAAGCAAACCAAAGAATGAATAATATAAAGGGAAATTATGGGATTTAAATTCAGAATTTGGTAAGTCTGGGCTTAGACTGGTCTGTAAGTGAGAAATGCATCCATAGGTCCTCCAATCTTGTCCTCAAATTGGAAATTTTAGGCCTTTAAAAACTTCATCCAGGGCTAGGGATTTAGCTCAGTGGCTGTGCACCTACCTCGCAAGTGCTAGGTCCTGAGCTGGATGAAAAAAAAAAAATTACAAAAAATACAAAAACTCCATCCAATTTCTTGAAATAATTATAATATTCTATGTAACATTCATCACTTCAGGATAATTTCATACATATACATACACATTTCATATATACTCTCTATAACCAAGCCAGAATATGTACTCCAGGACATACGGAACCATGGTCCTTTTGTTCTCTGCAACGTACCCAGTCAACATGTGATTGTATGCAGTTGATCGAAGCCTTATTACTACATAATTTTAAATAAACTAGATTGAATACAAATTTTCGCCAAAATTCTTAGAAAAGAGCATAAACACATGCATTTGAGTTCTTACAAAGTTTGTCATTAAAGATTACTTCCACGGGCCATAAAATGTTTTTATCATAACTCTAGCCAAATACTACCCTACAATCTTTCCCCTACAATTAATGCTCATTTGATGTTTAAGTTAGTAGAAAAAAAAAAAAGCAAAGAAGGTTAACAATTTAAGTATTTGTTCCTGGGTTTTGACCCTGCATGTGCAAGTGTTAAAGATTATTACAAAAAAGGGTTTTAAAACATGTTTTACAGAGCAATAGTGGCGATTGCATTTTAAGAATTAAATGTCTATCCCTCAAAGTATAAAAATCAAATCCAAACTGTACTAATGTTGTTGAATGGAAACTTTCAGTGTCAGCATCACATATAAAATCACGAAGCCCTGTGTCTTCAACAACTGAGATTCAAGTGAGCATTTTATAATATTAAAATAACTCTGGGGCAAACAGGGTAGCCTGACATGTATGAAGCTGTGAGTTTAATTCCCAGAACAGTAAAAGTAAAATAAAAGCTGTAGTAATTATAAAGTCACAGATGTCAAAGATACATTTGAAAGGATTGAATAATTTTCAATATTGTTTGGGGGTGAGCAGCATATTGAAATGACCACATCTAAATAATTCTATAAGTAGATAACATTTTTTTGTCATTCACATCCCTTGAAGTTTACTTTATGTAATAGACAAAAATTGGAGAAATCATACTGAAATATGCAGTGAGTTTATTTTAAAATATATTCTGCCGGGTGTGGTGGCACATGTCTGTAACCCCAGCACTCGGGAGGCTGAGCAGGAGGATCTCTATGAGTTAGAGACCAGTCTGGGCTACATAGTGAGTTCCAGGTCAGTCTCAACTACATAGTGAGACCTTGTCTCAAAACAAAACAAAACAAAACAAAAAAATTATGTACTTTCTGTGGTGTATTAAGCATATCTCTATATAAAAATGTTATTGTTTCCATTGTCATATAACTCTGAGTCATTTATCTTTATAAATGATTGCCTATTTCCTCTTTCCTCTTTCTCAAAAATTCCCAATAAAGAAATTTTGGAGTCTGTTTATAGTAGATCTGTCTCTTAACTCTATTACATACAGATTTTCCAATCTTTACTTCTGGGTTATACATATATTTCTAACCACCTTTTTTCCTAATATTTTAATTTTTGCTATAAGTACTCAGGTTTGAGTTCATCTTGTTTATTAAGTTATTTTCTATAATAATTTTAATTTTCAAAATTCTGACTTGATTCTTTTTTGCATTAGTGATTTGTTTTTCATAAACTTCATTTTCTTAGGCTTATTTTATCTCTCTGAAAAATCTTACCAAAATCTTAAACATATATTTTAGATAGCACTCTTATTTTCATTTTATCCAGAATGATTATACTTTCTGATCTTTAATTTTCTTGGTCACCTTCCAAGTCACAATATTTCTGAGATAGTTTGGAATTTTGACTTGCAAGCTTATTGATGAGGTTTGTTTTCTGCCTTCCACATTCTTTGCTTATTTTTTATATACTTTCTTATACTTCCTTCTCTCGGTGATGCATCACCTAGAGTGCTGCAGATCCCAATTCTGAGCCAGGTCATGGGCGGTCACTCAGGTTACTGAGGTACAATGCCTGTAGCAAATGCAGGTCCAGACCCTGCACTGCTGGGAAGCTTGGCACAAGACCTGAGTGCAAGAGAGTTAGCAGACCTACCAGATCTGCTAGTTAGATGATCTAGCAGATCATCTCTATTCCACTACTTTTCCATTAAAGTTGCTAGTGTTGTATTTGCAATGTCACATATTTTTAACTTTTTTCTTTTCAATTCCAATTCTGTATGTGAGGAATATGAAGAGCAAAATTAACTCAGTGAATAATGTCTACAGAAGAATGTTGGTGGAGTTGTTCTTAACCAAAAAGTAGATTATATATAAATGAATCCACTTTTCTCCATATAAAATTTAAACTCAGACTTGTCTTGTTTCCTCTTGCATTCTCCAGCTCTGAGAATATACTAAGAAAACAGAAGGCACTTACCAAACTTTTATTAACTGAGTGTTTGCTATTCTTCCTTGAATTAGTGCAACAGGAAGAGGAACAGAAGGGAAAGAATAAAATTGTCATAGAACCAAGTGACATTGCCTTTGTCTCATTCATAGATGGTTAAAATGACAATACTAATGCACATAATCCAATACACATGGTAAAATAATAAGTAATAATTTTTACTGTACCATGCGAACCACAAGTGTTGTAATATTTGATAAATTTACAAAGTATGTCCAGCCATATGTTTGAATGAAGAAAAAAGCTGGAGGATGTAAATAATTGCTACAAAGTTTTTTAATTTGGAAGGAGTTACATAGAAGAAGGGTGGTTTATTAGCCATTCCATTTATTATATGTAGTTCACTCTGGCTGAAAGGTTGTAGGCACAGCTTTAGTGAAATAGTATGTTGGGAAACAGGGCAAAGTCATTGGAGTGGACAGTGAATGTCAGAGATTAATTTTGCAGAACATTTTCTTTATTAAATACATAATGTAGAAAACTTTTTCACAGACCTGGATGAATGCAGAACAGGATTATTCTCTTCTGAAGAAAGACATTTAAAAATAAGCATCATTTCCATGGTAACAATAAAGACAAATATTGCTTTTGGCCCACTAGGTCAACAATGACAGCTAGGATGTGTTGAGCAGAAAATGTCTAGGGAGCAGAAGGTAGTAGAATTTGGAGAGAGTATAAGTGAAGAAAATGATAGCCTATACCAAGCTGTGTAATGGGTCTTGAGTCATCAGCACTGCTTTGAAAGAAAGCAGAGCCTCAAGCCTATGGTTTTCCAAAGACAGTTCCCTAACATCCTATTCAAATCAAAGGTAGGAAAAGATATTATACCATTTTTTAAAGTAAATTACTTCAGTTAGACATATTTTTAAAATCAGTGAACTTTGGCAAATCAGGGTATATTTTATTAGTCAATGTCTTTGACAGAGGCACACAGAGACAAAGAAAAACGGACATATATGCACAGGCTCAGATAATGAATATATGCAAGAGGAAAGCTGTACCACTAAGATATTTCTTTTCACACTTCAGAAAAACACTGTACATTGCATGTCAATATAGCACAGACATAGTACCACTGAATTACTTGTTAATAGATATGCTACTAGTAATAAAAGTAATGCATCAATGACCTATCCATTACTTTATGAATGAAAGATTACTCTTTTACTTTGTGGCTAAAATATACATATAGAAATTTTAAAACACTATATGTGTGAAAAAATTATAATTACGATTAATCCAGATAACAGGATTACCAACAATTTCAATATATATTTTGATTTTCAGTTGGCACATAAAATGTGATATCAATTGGGTATTGTGTGATATTTCAATACATGTATTTATTGTGTAATAAGTATGTATATGTGTATACATGTATATATATATGTATATGTATATACATGTGATATATATATACATATTTCAATACATGTATTTATTGTGTAATAAGTATGTATATGTGTATATATGTATATATATATGAATATGTATATATATGTGATATATATATACATATATATATTGATTACATATCTTAGCTTTTGTGAATAGTACCACAATAAACATGGGAGTGCAGATTTCTCTCTGACATACTGATTTCACTTCCTCTAGATATATACTTATTAGGGACTTCTGTGAAAATGGAAGAGTGATGACAGCAGAGAAATAGCCTCTTCAAGATTTAATGTCCTGGGCCAGGGATTTAGCTCAGTGGTTCAGTGGCCTGCCTTGCAAGCACAAGGACCCAAGTTCAATCCCTGGTACCAAAAAAGAAAAAAAAAGATTTAATGTCCTGACACTGAAATATAATGGTGTGAGGGAGAGATTTCAACAAAGAGGAAGGAGATAACAACAGCACTTCACAGCCCTGACTCACAGCATAGGAACGGCAGGTCAAACCCACAGACACATTGTGACTACTGATGACCCCAGAGGCCTCCATGGAGAAATGCACCAGTTGAAAGGATCAGTGGATGCAGCAAACTGCAGTGGCTAGTGAGTTATTCAGGTTCAGATGTCACCCAGGAGAGTGCAGTTGGCCAGTAGTCATCTCAGAGAGGGGCCATCTCATCTCAGAACTCATAACAGCTATAGAAAAACTCCACCTAGTGGCTCCCTGTGTTTTGGTGAGGATGTCAAGTTCAAGTCAGTGGGAGGTCAGGGAGCAGAGTTCAAGTCAGCAGGGAGCCAAATGCAAAGTTGCAGGAGGCACATGGCCTGTTGCAGGGTCACAAAATCCAATTCCAGTCTTATAGTCAGAAACAGTTTAAACTTCAGTGGAACTAAAGATGCAGGCTGGCTGGGATTATTCACTACCCCACTGTAAATTTACAGCTGTCCTGCTGGGATTAATCAATTTAGCTCTGGACTTTGCATATGTTATCTATCAGTGACAGCAGAGACATGCTTTGAATTGGACATTTTTTTTTTCTTTTTCCTTTCTGTTCTCTTTTTTCTGGTTCTTGTTCTTATTTTGCTTCTTTTTTTCCCCTCTTTTCTAGTTCTTGATCTTGTTTTCTTTCTTGATTGTTTGAACATTTTTCCTAGGTTATTTTTGTTCTTGTTGTTCTGTTCTGTTCTTGTTTTTATTTCTTCCTGTTTCCCTCCTCTCTTCTTCACCAGTTTCCCAAAGTTTGTATGATCACCCTTTGCCCTCCAGCCTTGCTTCTAATCTCTTCCTCTGCTTCTATTTCTCTATTCCTCCAACTCTTTCTAAATCTTTTCCCCTCAGGGTAAAATCACCATACTAATGGCTTATGTATTGTGTATAATTTTCTGTTTCATTTTAGATTCTGTTATATAACCACAGCTCAAAATACTGGCAATAAAACTACTTGCCACAATAAATTTGTAAGCATCTACCTAGAAATGAAACTTTAAGAAGAAAATGAGAAGATACCCAAACAAGATGCAACACCCCCCATCCCCAGCTTCCAGCTCACTAAAGGCAAACCCAGGGGACAATGAGGTGAAACAATCCAAAAGCAACCCCCATAGACTCCCTGAAGAAGTAACAGAGGAAGTAATAAAGCAGATGAACAAGGCTCTAGAAAAAAAATCAAAGCAGAAATAATTTCTCACTATAGAGATGATGATCAGAATGAAAGACAGGCTTAATGACTCTAGACCAGATACATATATAAAAAAATAGAGGAGCTCAGAAACATGATGGAAACCATGAACACCCAGCAATGGAAACCATGAACGCTCAATATAGGAAAGAAATGGAATCCATGAAACAGATTCAAACATCCAGGAGATTAAAATGTCACTGAAAGTATACAGAGCAGAATGAGTTGATTTGAGGACAGAATATCAGATATGGAAGACAGGATTGTGGTTAGTGAGCATGAAAGAAAGATTTCTAAAAAATAGTAAGGAATCATGAGAAAGCAATCCAGCAGCTGCTAGATGATGCAACAAAAATACACATAAGATTGACTAGAGACAATGAAAAAGCAGGAGACAGCACAAATGACATAAAATATCTGTTCACAGAAGTAATGGTGGAAAACTTTCCAAACAGGGAAAAATAATCTGACATACAGATAAGGGAGTCATATAGAACTCTAATTAGCCATGATTTAAAAAAAAAAATGTTCCCTAGGACATATGATAGTCAAGATTCCAGAAATTCAACACAAGAACAGAATATCAAAAGCTGTTAAAGAAACAAAACATCTATAAAGAAAAGCCCATGAGAATCTTAGCAGACTGTCAGCACAAACCCTCAAGTCAAGAAAGCTAGGCGTGAAATATTTCAAGCCCTAAAACAAAATAACCTCTGACCCAAACTGATGTACCCTGAAAAACTATCTTTCAAGATTGAAGAAGAAATGATATTTCCATGACAAAGAACACCTGAGTAAATTTATGACCACCAAACCAGTAGTCCAAAATGTTCTGAAAGATATTCTAGAAAGAAATAACAGGGATTACAACTCCATGAACCCCAAGGGAATGAATTCACCAGATAAGGCAAGAAATTAAGCAGAAGAGGAAAGAAAGGAGTTACCAACAGGAAAATAACATGACAAGGATAAGTGAATACATATCAGTTATAGACATCAATGTGAATGGTCCGAGTTCACCAATCAAAAGAAAAAGACTGGCAGAAAGGCTCAAGAAGCAAGATGCAACATGCTGTATTCAAGAAACACATTTGGGCCGGGGATTTAGCTCAGTGGTTCTGCTGCCTGCCTTGCAAGTTCAAGGACCTGAGTTTGATCCCTGGTACCAAAAATAAATAAATAAATAAAATAAAATAAAAAATTAAAAATTAAACAAAAAAAGAAACATTCAATTAAAAAAGAAATTCATAGCCTGAAAGTCAATGGATGGAAAACAATATTTCATGTAGACACTCAGAAAAAAGTGGGGATAGCTATTCTATTTGAAGACAAAGTGGCTATCAAGCCAAAACTGATTATGAGCGACAAAGAAAATCACAGCATCCTTGTGAAGGGAATAACCCAAGAGGAAGAGATGACAATAGTAATTGCACCAAACTATATAAGAACAAATATTATCAAACATGAAGAATCAAGTAATCACTAATATAGTTGTATACACTAATATAGTTGTAACAGGTGACCTCAATAGCCCACTGTCACAAATAGATCAACTAGATAAAAAATCAATAGTGAAATGTTAGAATATTAAAAATATCAAACTTTTGAAAAAAATGGACTTAGTAGATATCTACAGAGTATTTCACCCCACAAGATCAGAATACACATTCTTTTTAGCTGCACATGGGGCATTCTCCAACATACACCACATACTAGCTCCTAGAAAATGCTTAAATAAATGCAAAGAAATTGAAATTATCCCATGCTTATCAGACCATATTGAAATAAAATTGCAATGAAATTGGAAATAAATAGCAAAAGAAACCACAAGAACTTCATAAAAACATGGAAATTAAATAATACCCTCCTGAACTTATTAGTGAGATTACTGGTTCATATTGAAAGTTTTTCTAGTTTTTTGAATTCCCTCCAAATTGTTTTCTATTATGACTATATCAATTTTCATGTCCACCTAGAATGTATAAGAAATCTCCTTTCTGTCCTTGTCAGCATTTTAATGACTTTTTGACAATACTTATTCCTAAGGGGTGAGATGATATCTCCATATTATTTTGATTTGCATTGTTCTAATGATTTGTGTTGTTGGGCAATTTTTCATATATTTTGTGGATGTTTGTATTTCATTTGAGTAAATTCTTTCTTTTGTCAAAATAGTGTAAAGAAATGCCCATTCTTTAATCAGTTAATATGTCACTTTGCCATTGGGTAGTTCGAGTTCATTATATATTTTAGATATTAATTATTTGCTGGTTGAATCATTTGAAAATATTTTCCCATTCTGTAGGTTCTCTCTAAATTCTATTATTCCCTTTCTCATGAAGAAGCTTCTTACTTGTATATGATCCCATCTATCAATTTTGTTTTGCTGCTTTTAAAATCATATCCAAAACATAGTCTTTGATTTTATATTTATATGACCAAATATAGGATAAAGTACTGTATAACATTTGTCTTTGATTTATTTTGAGTTTATTTTTGTATATGTGGAGAGAAATAAGTCGTTCCATTTTTCTACATATGGACATCCAGTTTTCCCCAGTACATTTGTTAAAAAGATTGTTCTTTCTCCATTGTAACTTTTGGTGCCTTTGTAAAAAAATCAGGTATGTAGATATATGAACTTATTTCTGGTTTCTCCATTCTGTTCATGTGTCTATTTTTTATGCCAGCATCATGCTGGCTTAGTTACATAGATTTGTATTACTTTTGAAGTAAGGTACTATAATTCTCCAGTTTTGCTCTTTTTGTTCAGTGTTGCTTTAGGGTCTTCTGTGATTCCATATAAATTTTAAAATTTTTTTTCTATTTCTGTGAAAAAATGTCATTGGTGTTTTGGTAGGGAATACCTTGTATCTATGGATTATTTGGTTGGTATTGGATGTTTTTCCATCTTTTATGTCCTCTTCAATATCTTTCATCGGTACAATAGAGTTTTCATTGTAGACCTTCCTTTATGAGCTATTATAAATCAGTTTACTTTCCTAATTTTTTCAGTTAGTTTATCATCAGTAAGTAAAAATGCTACCAAGTTTTATATTACTGAGTATATTTATTGATTCTAACAGGTTTTCTGTAGTGTATAAGATCTAGTCACCTATAAAAGGAATACCTACAAAAGTTTTTAAACTTCTTTGTTTTGAGGTAACTTAGATTCAGTTGTAGTTTTAAGAAATAATATAAAAAGATATCGTGTTCCCCTTAGGATAATTGTTTTCTCCAATAATAACATTTTGTGAAAGTACACTACAATATCACAAACAGGATATTGACACTGATACAATCCATGATCTCATCCAGATTCTCCTAGCTTTACTTATAGGTCAGTGTGTGTGTGTGTGTGTGTGTGTGTGTGTGTGTGTGTGTGTGTGTGTGTCTAATTTTGTATATTTGACTACCTGTGTAAGTTTATAAATCTACCCTATCCAATTTTTTCCTTATGGGCATTACATAAATTAATGTATTAAAAATATGCTTAGTTTATCAGCTTATATATGTTAATCTCTGTTCCTTATAATGTGCAAAATAAATATATAAGCAAGCAAGACACGATAATACAAATTTTAGAGCTTAAATATCCCTGATTTTCTGATATCCCACTTCCAACTCTGAGAAGAATACAACATAATTTTGAGAAATCTACAGTATGACAACGTTTAGGGTAAATAATTCTAATATTTTAAAAGAAGAATTTGTAAAAGTTGTGTAATTTTTTGAAAATGTAAGTAGATGCAATATTATTTGTATAAAGAGATATACAGTGCTTGAAATCCTGTAATGTTTATCTACATTTATTTAGTTTTTGCAAACAGGTTCCAATAAAGTTTAAGCAATATACTAGATACTATTATTGACGGTAGAGGTTGAGCAAAAACTGAGAGGTCCAAGTCCGTGTTCCCTCCAAACCACTACGTTTATACCAGTGAACATAGGCTTCCTTAACGAGTTTCAAACTAATGTTTTATTCCCAAAACTCGACAGTCACAGTAATTTCTCTTATGTAGGGAGTACCTCCATTTAAAACTAAAATCACTATTAGTTGCCTTCTTACACTTGATCACTAGATGGCGCCCAAAGAATCTATTAAAATAGTAATTCTTCCTAGAATAAAAGGGCCTAGGTCTGTTCTCAGCCCAAATTCTATTTTATTTATCTGTTAATTTGGCAGAATCACAGATTTTTTTAATTATAGTTTAACTCTCATAGTATATTTTAAAAACAACCTTTTCAAATGCAATGCAATTTTGTCAAATTACAAGAAGTCGAATTTCCATTCCTTTGTCTTATACAGAAAAAAAATATGTATTTTGCCCTTTTCTTATTCTGCAACATTCTCTTTTCTGCTTCCCTAAAAACATTTGACTCATTCTTCCTCCAGGGAATTAGTTACAAAATGTCATTTTTGCACTCCCAGTGTAGCATTCTGCCTCAACTTGCTGTCGAAGTGCATCCTGAAAAATTCCCTGTTGCCCTTCTGTCTTCCAGCTACTTTGCAGTTTCACAACATTTATATCTCTCCTGGGTATTTATAGCATGATCAAATCTAAGCAATCAAACTTTGCTCTCATGAAGAAGGATTTATCATTTTCTTTTTTTTTTTTTTTTTTTTTTTTTTTTTGGTATCGGGGATCGAATTAGGGCCCTTGCGCTTGCAAAGCAGGTGGCGGAACCACTGAGCTAAATCCCCAGCCCTGGATTTATCATTTTCCAAGCTCTGTTTTGTTTGGAACAGGGGTGTGGTGGGCACTAGAAATTATTGGTGCTCTTAGTTAAATTCCAGGTAAAGAATTAGAAAAGCTTTTTCTCCACCCATATTTTGTACTAAAATTTAGTAAATTTCTGCCCATTTAATCAGCTAAGAAGTAGTAGATTGATGTTTTATTGAAATAATTTTGTAAATAAAATCCTGAATACGTGTGAGAGTGAGTGAATATATGTTTATATTTGAATACACACAAATATATATGAGACACACATACACACACATACATATAACCATTCTCTTTATTACTCTCCCTCAGTCTCACACAACCTTACCAAGTGATTTAGCTTTGCTTATTTGTTGCTTTTGTTTTTTTAAATCTACTTTCCTCACCAGATTTTTACTTTCTCAAAGATTATGCCCTGGGCCTAGTGCCTCAAACTAAACATATAATTTGCTTTGTTCATCCCCTTTACATACGAAACTTAATTAAAAATGTTTCTCAAAGATATGATTTTTCTTGGACTCAGATGTTTCTCCTCATGTTCTTCCTAAATAGCACAAAGTGGAATGCCCAAGATAGAAACAGAATTCTTACACCCATTTATTTGACAAACTAAATATACCTGACATTTTTGCTCCATGTTATTTAGTTCTGTGTCTCATTACATCTTGTGGAGCCTGGGGGATTGGCTTTCGCTCAGAGAGTGATCTTGTTTCCTTAGTTTCATCTCCTTCCCCATTGGGGAAGTCACTAAGCTGCCTAGGAGGTCACTGTAATGCTTATTTAAGGCACACCCCTTAGAAAGGATATATGAAGATTTTCTGGAGAGCAAATACAATATATTCCATTGACCTTTCCTATATTTTTTCCTTAATCAATTAGAGGGAGGAGGTCTCCATGACTACAAACTGAAAAGCTTAGGATGAATCAAGGGCCAGGCTTTATTCAGAAAATTATCTATGATTGGAAGAGCTCCTGATCTGAAAATATAGAAAGGCATATGCGTAACACTGGTTTTCGACCCCAGCTGTGTAACAAGATCCCTGGAGAGTTACAGATTTCTAGGCTCTACCTCAGATAAACAACTCAAAATTTCTAAAGATGAGCCTAGAAATATGTACTCTGCAAAGCGATTTTCTTTTTCCATTTAACTGCAAGCATCTAACCCTCATTCATGGATTTGCATTCAAGAAATGGAAGCCTAGGCTCTTAAATTACTACCCTTGGAAAGTTTGAGTCTTTATTTAACTGTCACAATATTTTCACTAAATGCTTGCCCAGGGCACAGGAAAAGTGAGTAAATATATGTTCAAGATCAAGCACCATGCTGAAGAAGCCCCAGAAGCCAGACTTCTTGTGCTCATGGTTCCTGCTCTAACCCTTGATATTGTGCAACCTTGAGAATATGATTTAATTTTGCTGGCCTCAGTTTCCTTATTTGTAAAATGAAGATAATAGTATTATCTTCTACTTAGCTTTATTGTGTAAGGATCACGTTAGTTAATGTATGTAAAACACAGAATAGTGCTAGTAATGACTACGTTTAAGAATCATATTCTTGTTTTGATTATTATGTTATCAATTCAGGCAGAAAACAAATTTATTTTGTTTCCTTTTGAAAGAATTTATTACCCTAACTTGATAAGAAAACTGAAATTCAAAGGTTAAGGTAATAGCACTGGTCAATGTTAGAAATAGAATTCAAATCCAGACCAAATGGCCTCAAGTCTATAGTCTTTATACCTTAAGAAGCTACTTGTATACTTAAAATGACAGCAAAAATTACTACCAAAGGCAAAAAATATTTTGTCATTGGATACTTCCAACCAATAATTGAAACAATATGATGATGTTTTATGAAAAACAATTGAAGGCTGGGGATTTAGCTCAGTGGTTCAGTGGCCTGCCTTGCAAGTTCAAGGATCCAAGTTCAATCCCCAGTACCAAAACAAACAAACAAACAAACAATTGAACCATTAGTTGAGTTCTTAATGCCAGTCTACACACTTCAACTTGTATATGTAGGTTCATTTGATCATTCTAACAACCCCACAACTATGTACTATTTTCCTTATTCATCAGACAGGGAAATTGAGGCTCAGAAAGATACACTATCTTGCCAAACTTCTACAATTGGTTTGTGGTGGACCAATATTTAAACCCACGACTTTCTCACTCTATCATTTTTATCCTTAACCAGTCTCTTGAACTGCCTCTGACTGTGTGGAAGAGTCTCTCTAACAGCCACCCAAAGCCCATATTCCTAGAGCCACAATCCACTGGTTTTGGTTTTCCTTAAGGTGCTGCAGAATTAAAAAAATCTCATCCTTGTTGTCTCTTGGAAAAAGAAATGATGTCTTCATCATTTCTAGGTTAAACTTTCAGGTCCCTTCAGTAAATCCAGACAATGGGTGATATCTATTTTTCCATTATCAATGGCCATTCCTGTGTATGGTCTCATCTTGAGACCTTCCTCTACCCAAGTCACTCATCTCTGAATATGTCCTGGGCATCTTGGTTACTTTAATTATGACCCCCTAGGCTATAACAAAGGTCCAAGACTAGGCAGAGTGGCAGAAATCTAAGTCTGACCCCAGGCCATCAGCAAAGGGTATTTCTATGTAGGTTAGCAAAGAGGACTCATTGTTGTGGTACTGTGGATCTGTTTTCAATTTTAAAGGGTAATACAGGAGTTGCATTATTTTGTTTTGCTTTTAATTCTGTCTTTGGGGCTCAAATGCATCCTGTGGTAAATAAAAAATTATTATTTGAATTCTGTGAGCTAATTTCTTCACAAGTAATAGTATTATCAATTTTAGATTTTTTTTTTGGTATCAGGGCTCAAACTCAGGTCTTTGCACTAGTAAGGCAGGCAGCGGCACCACTAAATTAATCCCCAGTCCTCAATTTTGGGATTTTAAACTGACAAAAAAGAGTAAATTTGAAAAGAAGGATACAATCTCCATCCAGATGGGCTGCTGATCAATGTTATTTTGTTATTTCAGTAATTGCATCAAGGATTGGAAAATTACTTTCACTCCTACCTGACATCCATTTGTACAGAGAGCTGTCAAAATAATCAACTAATATAAAACCACATTAAATTTTATTGAATTTCTTCCATTTTTTTTAGTTCCTCTATTACTTTGAGAAATGTGTTAATGTCCACATTCTTTATTTTTCTGTCTTTACAAGGTTAGTAGGAATTTGTGGCTTAGGCAGTTTCCTTCAGCCCTGTGAATTCTTTTACTTAAAATGCTTTTATTTTATATCATAGAAAGAAAAACATATCTATCAGGCACATTAGTGGAGTATTTCTTTTTAAATTCTTAGCTTCCTTATTTTTGGTTCAAAATAAATTTTGGTTCAAGTGATTGAAGTTGCTTTAAAAATTCTCAAATTATTAATTAGTTATGAAGAAATACTTCATAGATAGGGAAGTGATTGAAGTTGCTTTAAAAATTCTCAAATTATTAATTAGTTATGAAGAAATACTTCATAGCTAAACACTAATGGAGTGATTATTAAAAATTAGGAAGAGGGCTGGGGATTTAGCTCAGTGGTTCCGCCACCTGCTTTGCAAGGGCAATGTCCCGAGTTCGATCCCCAGTACAGGAAAAAAAAAAAAATAGGAAGATATTAGGAGAGGAACAATACCATTATGAATCCCAAGATCTTTCCAATTCTTCTTTGCTGTCCCTTTCAAGATGACCAAAGAAGACTGGACACAAGGATTTAATATACCCTGATTACCTTTTCATGAAGACTTCTACTGAGAAAAATGCGTCCAGTAATATAAGCAGAACTTAATGGAATGATTGCCTACTGTGTTCCTTATCTAGGCCAACTTTAAAATATCATTAATAATGAACTAAATTGCTAATATAAAATCTACAGAGTTTCTCAAACTTAGTTGGCAATTAAAGATTATTAGCTCAGATTTTGACAAAAATCTTTCTATTTGACATTTGAATTTACAGCTTTTTAAAATTTTGTTTAATGAGTACTTATGGACTAACAAATCTTTGCTCATTTCTTAAACTACTGTAGACTGCTGAGTTACCTACCACCTCAACATCTAATTCTTCAATCTTTTCTTGCGAACGGCACCCAGAGGCATTCAGCCCGCTTTTAATTTGTACCTGTGACCCAGAAGTGCCCCATTTCCTGACACCAACTCATCCTTCTTAAGACAGAGTGAAGAGTTCAGTATTAGACATGTGACCCAAGGAGACTTTCCCAGAAAGAGTGAATCCCCAGTCTTGTTTGGAGCTTGTAGTCCACACAAACATGGAGAGGTACACATTCTTAAGGACAGGAGACTGGAGCTTCTGGGAGGTGTCATATCGTGTAAAGCCAGTACCAACACTACAGAACACACAGAAAAGGAGAAACAGAAAGAAATGCGATGATGGTGGTACTTGATATCACGGGCCAACCTGTGCTTCTGCTTCTACCTCAGAGCTTCTCAGCCTTGTACTTTAATAACTCTATTGTACTATTATTTAGGGTCCCTTGACTTAGATTTTTCTGTCACTTGCATATAACTCAACTCTCTTGAGGCTATTTCTTATCAGAGAAGGGATCTTAATATTACTCACATCATCAGGTGGGTGCAGTAGGTTAATAACATCTGTAAAGTACATGTTGTCTGCTGAGCATTCAGACACCGTTTAATCTTGTTTCCTTTACTTTTCCTCATGTCCTCATACACATTTCTGGGTACAGATGAGTCACAGAGTGTTCCATCTATCCAGGGAGTTTTCAGAAAAGGGAGTGGTGCAGGACAAGGACTGAGGTCATGATGTAATGCTGCAATTCCCTGTGCTGTCTTAGCCCCGACGCTCCCTATGCCTTGTCCAGAGTGCTTGGCCTCAGCCACAGTGATGTACCTCTGGGAGAGGAACACAGACCATCCTTCTCGGCAAGAAGGAAAACAAGGATTTAGAGGAAAACTACATTTTTCTAAGAAGCACATCACAGAGGGAAATTCTCTTTTCCTATGATATGAAGTTCATGCAACAAAACATCTAAGTCAGGTATTTAGAGATGATTCTTGTTTTTCAAGAGAAAAAATTTAAAGAACTACAGACCAAGAAGATGTTCAGTCTAACTAAGATAAATAGTTCCACTTAACTGTGAGGTAATTTTTCTTTTGGTTGCACAATTTTGGAACTAGAGCTCATTCAAACCCTTACCTGATAGATGAGTGAACTGAAGCCCAGACTGGTAAGGTGATTTTTTCAACACCTATACCTAGCTAAGACTACTCCAGTGCTGCTGACTCACAGTCCAAAGCTCTTGAAATAGACTGTGCTCCATCCCCGCCTCTGCTTAACAGACTCCGTTTCACTTTCTATTACCAACCAAGTATCTGGCAGACACATAAACACTCATCAAGTCTAACAAGCACGACCAGTTTTCCCAAAGGAAGTGCAATTGTTGATTGTTGTCTGTGAGTCAGCATCAGACCTCATGGACACATTGCCCTCTTGCTGTACAGGGACTGGTGAAGCACAGAACAGGGCATAGCATACATCTGGCCAACGTTTTACAACCTCCCCCCTCTTGACATGGTGGTGGGATACTCCTTTCTATGTGGAAACAGAGTACACAGTGGAAGGAGGGAAGGCTATGTTATATAGTGGTTCAGCAGCATCCTTGGCTCCTACCCACCAGATACCAGTAACACCCCTCCGCTTTAACCACTGAAAAGGTCTCCATATAGTGCCAAGAGTTCCTGGAGGGAGGAGAGTCCAAACCAGCCTTTTGAGACTCAGTGCATTAGAGAAAAACCTTTTTGCAGTAGATAGTTCTTACCCATTTTCCCCTAAATATAGGAAATCCTACAGTCCTAAATGTGGGAGGGGGAAGACAGGACAAAACATTGGATGTGAGCTTGGACCTGGAGAACCTCTATTTAAGAAAATTATAAAAGTGTCAGGCTTCTGGACTAGGGTTAGCCCTCACTGGCAAAGTGTTTGTCTAGCAGGAATGGGGTACTTGATTTGATACCCAGTTTCTCACACACACACACACACACACACACACACACACACACACACACAGGGTCAGACTTCTACACTACACTTTTATTCGAATCCAATAGTTTTTAGTGTATATCAGTACTGTCTTTGTGTAAGAATCATAGATTATTTTTGGGGAACATATTTAAAATGTTTCTCTTTTACAAAGTGTTCATCAAAACAACAATTGTGTTTTGTCATTTAGAATATTCACTATGCAAAACTTGCATTATTAAATCGGATAGAAGAAATAGCACCAAATACGTAACCATTCTAAGTTATCAGTCTTCCTGAGAATCATAATGTCTCCACTGCTATTCCAAGCTGTCCTTGGAGATAGCCATAGCCTAGCAATATACAAAAGATTTCCTTTCTTCCTTCATAATTGTCTAGGACAACACGTTCTTATATTTCATTTTTAATCATTTGCAGCTTTTCAGATAGTCTAGAGTATGACTTCAATAGTACAATAAATGAGATCCAAGATTTCTAAGAGCCTCGTGTTTCTTTTCTCTTGTGGTTGACGGCATTGCTGTTTCTGCTTTGCACTGGATACCAGATGTGGAACAGATAACATAAGAAGAAAAAAATAAAGACTAGTCATAGGAAGGCCAGATTCACATGAGAATGAGAATAATTTTCCCAAACCAGGAAGCCTTTTTTCTTTTTTTTTTAAGTGCATACATTTATTTCAAGTGCTGAGATAAACCAAATTAAACTGATTTTCACCTTGACCCAGAAATGTTACATAGAAACATTACTATTAGAAGAGAATTGAACGGTAATTTGTTGTAGGAGAGAAGAGAGCAGAAAAAAAAAGGAGGGGAACCCTTCCAACTCCAAAAGTTGTTCAGAATTCCAGATGAGATTTCATAAACATCGTCTCACACTTGGAGAGCTGTCAAATTAATGATGTTGTATTGCTTTAAAAGAAAGCTCCAGATTCAGTTTATCTGCAAAATAATGAAGATTTATAATAATAAATCAAGATAGTAGTGTCTACAAATAAGTGGTTTTACTCTAAGTACTTATAATATAAGTGAGGAAAATCTCAGTAGTACACAATCTTGGTTGTCATTAAAATCACTTTGGATTTTTTAGCTCCTAATGCTATAATTCTCTGATTAGTTTTATTATTAAGGCCTTTTAAATCTCCTTAGGTGATTCTGATGCTTGATCAGGATTAGCAACCACTGGAAAATTCAAGGTAAGGGGTAAGTTTTAATATACTCACACATGGTATTAGAAGTATAGTTGAAATCATGAAATTTCTCAGTCAACCTACTTCATCCATGGGCAAGGCCTCCAGTTACTCCTGATATTTGTGCTGTTGAGGTGAAAAGGCATTACATCTCTTTGTTGATCTAATAGAACTGTGGAACTTCTCTCGGGGGAAAGTCCACACGCATAGAAGATAAATGTCTGCTCACAATTTTAGAGTGTTCATAGGCTGCTGAAATCCTTCGGGAAAGAATGACCACCTAATTGAAAGATTCCCCTTAGAGATTCTGAAAGTTTTTGATTGTGCAGTTGCTCCTGAACGTTTGTACCTAAAGAGAGCCTACCTGTTTTGTGATAGAAAGTTACTAAGATTGAGAAACCAATTAAAAGGAACAGCCAGAGAAGCCATAGGCTAAACTGAAAACACTTTAGTGGTCCAACTCATTCAGTCCAGGTCTCTTCTTGGTTGCAGCCTCTGCAGTTGCGTGATTCTACACTTCAGTGTCACCCAAGAAGCTTTCCAAGATACTAACGCATGGATGCTACCCTGAACAATTACATTAGATTTTCTAGAAGTAAACAGGAGGATCTCAAAGGAGAACTCCAGTGATTTTTTTTCTTTTTTTTTTTGGTTTTGGTTTTGTTTTTCTCCCCTCAGAAAATTCCTTTACATAGTGAGAGTCTGCAGTTTCTGCTCCAAAGAGTAGAGAGTTACTGCCCCTCCACAACTGACCTTGCCCTCTGTGATTTTGCATGTATTTCCTCCCCCTACTCTGTCTTTGCTGGCCCTTTACTAGGCTAATTCTATACTAAAACCCAAATTCCCTCCATAGCTCCCAGAACTGGATTCGCTTTCTCTAATGTGTTCCCTTTGCTCATCTCTTTGATTGAATAGACCCTAACCAGTACAAAAGCAATAGGTAGGTTCCGTTGTTTGATTTATTTCATTTCTACGCCAAGGGTGGCACAGAAGTAATGACTTTTTGTTGCATAGGAAATGATCCAGGTAACTTGTATTCATATTTTCAGATTCTAATGGGATTCAAAGACAGGCTCTTTGCTTAAAGGATGCATGTGGGCTTCATTGATATGGAAACGTGATGGGTGCAGAGGGGAAGTTTTCTGTTTGCTCACATTATTCAGGAAGACAGCAACCAGTAGCCTGAGAAGGAAAGCAAACAAAACCTGGTCTGAGTTGAAACTCGTCCCTTTTATATTATACTTGGTATTGAAAGGTTCAGTTACTTGTGTATATTTATAGGGACTTAGAAATAATTTTGCTTGTTTCTCAAGAAGTTACTTAAGTGGCTGATAATGGGAACTTTACCTTTGAAACTTGGGCATACAGGCTTACAGTGCAAACATTAATGAGCATGAAAAAGCATGTACCTTTGTTAAATACCTGCTAAGTGCTACATATGCTTCCAAAGACCCCTGATAAACTAATCCATTTATTACTATACACAAAAAATATTTATTATTAGTTCCAGTTTATAGAAAAGGAAACTGAGGGGCAAAGAGGTTGTTTAACTTTCCCCAGAGTTTTACATAGAAAATCCAGAGGTCAAACTCTGGCAGAGAGCCTCCATTTTTAGGTTCTTCGCCAGACTGTTCTCAGAAGATTTACAATACTATTTTATAAAATGTGTCTTTAGTTCTGCCTGTAATTGAATTTCAAACTTATAAAGGAGAATCCAAACTTTTCCTCCATGGCTTGACTCAGTGCAGGGTTATCTGGTCACATCATTTCTAGAAATAATCTGGCAATAAAATGTCTTTTCATAGCTTCCATAATCTGTAAGTAAAAGACCATGTTTCGCTATTAAATTTTCATGTTAATGTTCTACCTCCTTCTCAACTAGGAGAGACAGTGAACAAAAAAACATAATTTGTTTTAATTAGGAAAATAGAATCTATAAAGCCGTTGGAGGATAGAGCTCTAAACAGAATCTTCGTCAGTGTTTCTTTTCATTATAATTTTAATATTTTGTGACCCTAGAGACCACTTTAAGTGCTGGAGATCCATTTGTGAATATAGCCAGTAAGGTGGACCTCTCATAAACAAAGAAAGCTATCACAGAGATCTTTAGGTAGGAATAAGTACTATGAAGAAAATAAAAGAAGCTCTTCTTGTTTTAGAACAAAAATGGCAGCTAGATGGTGGGGATATTTTAGATTTAAATCCTAAATAACTAAAAAGAAAGGTAAAAGGTGCCATGAATCATTCGGGGTTGAGATTAAAAAATCATTTCAGATATAAAATAAACTATACATGGTGGTGAGTGCCTGCAGCCCTTGCTACTCCAGAGGCTGAGGCAGGGGGATGGATGGTCTGACCTTGGAGTTTCAGGCCAGCATGGACGACACAGAATGTTTCACTTGCTATTCCGTCTAAACTTTATACGACATTTTTCATCAAATTTTTAAATTCTCATTTTGCCTTTTGTGTTCTATACTTTTAAATAAAAATCTAAATCAGAACAATTTTTCCTTTCAAATGAAGTAAATTCTACCTCTGGCATGTTTCATATTAATTTGCAAAGTTTCCATGGAAATGTTTCTGTCCAGAATTATTCCCAATCATATGAATCTGTCCGGAGCCCTAAAACTAATGAAGTAGAACCAAATAAGATAATGAATATTCCTGTATAGATGTTGTTTTAATTTATTTACAGAATTGAATTTATCAATACAAGTCAATATAAACCTGTCAGGAAACAGAAAATGAAAATGAAATGAATGGTGTTTTATTTCTAAAATAACTCACAGAATTACAGCTTATATAATTGAAGCCTTGAATAATAACTTTTCACATCTCCATAGTTGAGCTAAATTATTTAAGCCATCACTTCTGGAGTTTAAGCTTTCAATTAAAAATAAGGGCTCCTGATTTTTTTCTTACCTTCAGTGATTTGATATCAGTGTTTCCTCAGCTGTGTTTATGAATTGAAGTTGTACCTTTGTTAAACATTTCACACTTGGGCTCCTCCATGAAATTGAATTTCTTCTTAGGTTTTCCATTGTTCCTGTTTAGGGAAACCTCTGGCTGCTTACAGCATGCAACTTTTTCTGCTGGGCCCTTTTGGAAAATGGAGCACCTCCTGCACCCCTTTCCTTAAAGTGATAATAGTGATGATATAAACCTCAGCCATGACTGTGGTGTCACATCAGGAAGGAATTTCTCTCTCTACTTCAGTGATTAAAGTGTGTGTTTTGTGAGACAGTCCTTGAAAATAGATCATGAGGCTTTCATTTTTTTCCCTTGGACAGCAGTCTATTGTTGGTCATAAAACCAATGAGTTCTGCCAAAAACAAAATTGCAAATCAGAACTGTACAGGGATTGCCATCCAATCTGTTACTGTTTATCCTCACCATGATTGCTGTTAGTCTATAACTAAGGCTGAGACTCTCCCTTAGGCTTCCGACAAGCTGAATATATATTTGTGCAGTAATTACACTGTAAGATGTGTGAGAGTCATGTGATGTTTTTATTGAATAGCTAATGTTTGATAACTAGAGATAACTGAAATTATATGGCATTCAGCATACTAAAAGTCTATGAACAGCACCGTTGTAAAGTTCTTACTTAGGAATTAATTAGCATTACTTACTAAGAATTCAAGGCTGTCAAATATAACAACAAAATTAACTTAGTCATTATTTTCTCATTTATGGTGTTTTTTTAAATCCGTCTAATTATTATGTTTTGCACCAATGCTTTGAAATAGGCAGCATCTCAGTAACCATTTGGGATGAGGCTGAGATTTGGACTCATGAACGTAGATTTTCAAGTGCCAAATTAGAATATGGCTAGGCCAAGTAGTTTACCGTTAGCCTTCCAAACGCAGAAATGTGCAATGGCTTAAGGTCTTTCTAGAACTGAAAACAGTAAAGCTAAGCTTGGAGACCAATTTGTGATTTGTTGGCAGGAACGGCAGAATTGTAGATTTCGATATTTTACTTATCTTCCTGAAACAGAAAGAAAAAAAAAAAGGTTCTTCGTTGCCTGTGACATTGTCCTAAGGTGCTGGGCACCTTGTACTCTGAAAGATGCAGTGGTGTTTTCAAGATGTCTCCTGAGATCTTGAGTTCCTCACGTAGTTTCTTCAACTTCTGCTCCTAGCTCCCGGTTCTCCCATCTGTAATACTCTACCTGTGCATGCACAAACACAGTGATGCACAGTATGCTTCAGTGTCACTGTAAGAAATAACTGCAGGCACAGTGGTGCATGCCTCAGTCCTAGCCTCACTGGAGGCTAAGGCAGGAAGGTCACAAATTCAAGACTACTACCCTGTCTCAAAATAAAAATAAAATGGGCAATGGATGTATCTCAGTGGTAGAGTGCTCCTAGGTTCAATCCCCAGGTACTGAAAGAAAAAAAAAGGAACTTATTTAAACTATTAAACACACACACACACACACACACACACACACACACACAAAAGCCCTCTTTGTTTTCTTTTTAAATGAGTATGTTTAAGACTATCCAAAGTGACCTATAGCTGTGCATAGGGACTTATGGGAGAATTAGGATGAACTAGGAAAAAACTGTTTTGACTCTTCTCTGCCTTGAAAGCATTGTCCCCCTGCCCCTTTTCTGTGAGACTAAAGAATAATTCTTTCCATCAGGAGCCTACCAATGCCTATATACACAAGGGAGTAAACCTTCCACTGTTTTTCTGTCCTGAACTCTACCCATGTATGTCTGTTAATTTAAAAATACACTTGTATTGTGAAAATAGGCCTAAACAAAGAATAGTGTGTATATTGTTTATTTTCATAATTGATATTATGTAAGATATTATATGTCACACAGTCATTAATGTCAGAAAGATTTTTTTTTTTTTTGGTACAGGGATTGAACTGAGGACTTTGTATTTTTGAGGCAGCCACAGCATCACTGAGCTAAATCCCTGACAAGGCATTAATATTAATTATTATGACATTTGACAAGGCAATAATATTAATTATTATGACAATTTTTCTGGCTGGATGTGGTGGTTCCAACTGTGGTCCCAGCTACCCAGAGGTTGATGCAGGAGAATCCCTTGAGCCCCAGAGTTCAAGGGCAGCCTCGACAACATGGCCTGATTCCTATATCAATAACAGTAATAATAATAATATACTTTAAAAGAAAGAAAATGTATTCATATCGTTACTAAGCAATTCAGTCTTAGTTGGCCTGTATTGACATTAATATTCTAGAAGTCTTTTAAATTTTGTATTCTATTACAAACATCTCAGCTTTGGTTAAAACATTCTATAATTAATTTCCTCCAAAAGGAGAATAACATTTATAATTGTAAAAGTATCAACTGTAACCCTTTATTGAATGTTCAGTAAGTGCTGAGTTCCTCTCTAAGCAATTTATATAGGTTAATTACATACATGCTACTCTTTCTAATTTACGGGTGAGAAAACCAAGCGATTGAGTAGCTCTCTCAAAGCCTTAACACTACCTTAATACCTTAATACAAACCTGATCAAAACATACAGTGAATGTTTACGTTTTAAAAAATTATTAGAGTAAAAGATACATTTCCATTAATCCACTCTGCTTCAAACACATTCCCCCCATTGCTTTTGTCATTTTCTGAGGCAGCTCTGGAGGTCCTCTTTCCTGAGTGTCTTTACGAGCTGAGAGTAACAAAAAAAAAATATGCAAATGCTGCTCAAAGTGTCATCCAGCGACAAGAGAGACTTGCAAAAACATTATGGTGTGTTCTTGTCCACTTTCTTCTCCAGATCTTATACAGTTCAACTTCTGGCTATTTTCTGAAGTCAAAACCACCTAAAATGATAAAGATTTTGAGTCGGTTCAGGTCATCGAGGCAGCCACAACAGAAAATGTCAAGAACAAGGGCATTAGTACGTTCAGAATTAGGGGAGTATTTTGATAGGAATTAATGGTAACTTGTCTTTAGTGTAGGTTGTTAAAATTTAAACAGTCACAGTGCTTTTCAATCACACCTTGTACATGTCCTTCTGGAATGGTATCACCATTGAAAGCTTAAAATTATCTCTGCATACTTTTGTCAAGAAAACATTCTTATTCCAGAGCCAAAGGCAACAATCATGCTCACAATTGTGAGTTCTTAAATTCATGGTAGTTGCTGCAGCTATTCGGGTAAGGCCTCCCGTTGCTCAATTTACACAGTTTTATTTAAATAAGATGTACATAATCAAATCTGACATGTTTGGGGAAGAAGAGCCTTTAATGCATTAAAGTCTTTATATGAACTAGTAGGTTAAATTCTGGACAAATCAGCAACATATGCCTGCAACCTTAGCATCCTGGAAGGCGGGGGCAGGATCACAATGTCAAGCCTAGCCTGGGAAACTTAGCAAGACACTGTCTCAACGTGATAATGACGACGAAGATAATAATAATAATAATAATAATAATAATAATAATAATAATAATAATAA
>NW_022900949.1:65411798-65465019 GCF_012274545.1 Fukomys damarensis | reverse complement strand
GGATGTGGTACTTCAAGGCAAAGATCCTAGGTTTAGTCCCCAGTACTGAAAAAAATTTGAACGAATCATCCACAGATTTAACATATAGCAAGGGAAAAGTAGTAGTTCAAAACAGAATTCACTGGCAGGTATAAATTACATGTTAAATACTGAGTTCTTCAGTTAGAGAAATAAAGACATTGGATGTAGCAGGGACTAGGGGTGTAGAGTTGGTGATGGAGAGGCCAAATCCTACTTTTGCAACAGTTCTCTTTCTTTAACCGTCAGCTGCATTTCTCTAACCAATCCTTCAGGGCCGTGTAGTTGAAATTAAAGACAACTGACAGTAAGGAGATGGATCCAATCCTAAGGCAGATGAGGCAAATGTGTCCAGTAGGGTGAAAGACTCATCTTTTTTTTCCCCCAATGAGATATTCAGTTGAGAAATATAGAATTAATAGAATCAGTGTTATTGTCCAATTTTAAAAAATCATTTGGATCGGTAAAATGGTTCCATTTCCTCCAGATGGAAACACAAAATTATTTTCTATTCATTTTTTTCTTTATAAAAATGTTCTTATATAAATATCAGAAAAGTTAACAGTCTCATCCTAGAACCTCTTCAATGTTCAAGGGTTTCTTCATGATGTAGTTTCCCCCAAATCACAGAATTTTCAAGGAGCATCTAATTCTATTGTTGCTCATAAAGTTCCCTTGTAATAATACCTCCGACAGGTATCTCTGAACTTCAAAACTATTTTTATATCATTCCATCTGAATCCTCAAAATACCTCTGAGAAGGCAGACAATATAATTAAACTCTTTCTAAAGGCAGAGCAATTGAGATTCCAACTGATTTGTATCGCCTTGTGAACTATAAGGCAGAGCCAGTCGTTATAAAATTTCTTCAGAATTTTCACATCCTACCTTCATTTTGAATTTCCAGAATGAAAAGTGTTGTATTTTTTTAACTAAGGCTTTATAAAGTGCCACGCTCTAACTGATCACAGTCAGGACTTAAGGTGCTTCCCTACTACTAGCATATTTTTATCACTCTGCTCTGTACTTTAGCAAATTTAAATATATTTGTATTTTCACAATGACAGAATGGCTTAAAAGGTAACAACAAATATAACAATTGCTAGGAACTGTTAAGATAAAAACCACCCACTATGCCATCTCCCAAAGATATCCAGTGATGTTATTTTGTAAACATTTATTTTTCTATAATGTTCCCTTTCTTTAAGTAGTACATCTTTGCTCTACGTGATGTTTGCATTCATCTTGGGGATTAGGCGCATGTATTTAACATATTTTGATTCTTCTTATTCCTTTTCCCCTCCCCACCTCTCCCTCCAGCTCCAGATGCCCTTCCTCGTTTTCATTATGATTGTCATTTTTAGTGTTATTTAGTTTGTGTTTATGATGTAGAATGATTGCACACTTTGTGGGTAGGTGGTATATGTCCTTCTTAAATCTTTTTACATCTCTTTCCCTTCCCTCTCTCCACCCTACTCTGTTTCAGGGATCTACATAACATTGACCTCCCTGTTTCCGTTCATCAGTCTCTTATTTTGCCCTTTACTTCATTTGTGCTTTAGATTATTCAAATGAAAGAAGCCATATAGTACTTTAAGCTTGTGTGTTTTATTTACTCACTCAACATTATATTTTTCAGGTGTTTCTATTTTCCTACAAATGTGGCAAATCCGTCCTTCTTTATGGCTGAGTAGTATTCCATTATGTGTAGATTCCACATTTTCTTCATCCATTCATCTGTTGATAGACATGCTGTTTGCTTCCAGGATTTAGCTGTTAAGGATTATACTGCTGCAACCCTGAATGTGCATGTATCACTGTAGTGTAAGGGCTTCAGGGTAAAAGGAACCCTTCTAAATTGTAGTAATAGAACTCGTACAAAAATTATGAAAATTTCTCAAAAACTAAAGATATAAATTCCAATTGACTCAAATATTCCCCTTCTACAAAATTCTTTACCTTAGTATATATGAAACATGCCTCTAGTTATGAACGCACATTACACCCTCTCTTCTGATTAACGTTACCAAAGTATAGCAGACAGGTAGAAATGTAACCAGCATGAGTACCTAACCTGATGAACAGGCACAAAATGAACACCCCAGTATCAGTCCGAGACCAGGAGACAACATCCACAAAACTCCAGAGACTTCTGGCCCACCTCCTAAAGTCAACCACTACTTATTTTTGCCTAGTTTTCAACTCTACACAAAGAGGGAGGTAGGTAAGAAGGCGATTAAAAGCAACAAACAAGCTGTGTTATGTACATGTAGCTACTACATAAGATAAATGTGAATTCCATGTAAAGCAAATGTAGACTAATAAAAACTAAAATTACAAATTTAAAAAATAATTTAAAAATGTATAGTATGTCTCTTTGGGTTCTGACTTCTTTTCTTCAACATTGTGTTTATCGAGTTCATTCAGACACAAATTCTTATTATTGGCTGCACCGTAACTGCTGAATGGATAACTATAATTTAATCAACATTAAAGGCAAAAAAAAATCCTCTTTGTGGGATTTTTAAGTTTATTGTCCATAAGTAGTGCTACATCACTATTACTTTATCTTATTTTTTTTTTTCTTTTAGTTCTGGGAATCCAAACCAAGGCCTCACTCATGCTATGCAAGTGTTCTTTTATTTTGTTCGTGTTCTTGTATGTGTGTAGGATACGTTCCTAGAAGTGGAAATGTTTGTTGGCAAAAACAGAAAGTTACAACCTTTGATGGGTGTTATCAGATTGACCTTTAGAGTGTAGAAAATTTATTTCTACAAGTAGAGTGTGAGAGTGCCCATTTTCCAGTATCTTCTCCAGGGCTACATATCATAATGTTTCTTTCTCTCTCTATGGTTTCTGGTCATACCATGTTATCCTACTAATGGCAATATTTCTCAGTTCAAATATTGGATTATTTCAGAAAACTAATGACTACATTTTCTTTTTTGAAGCTGAGTCTATTATTTTATATGATAGTTGTATGAATTAGACTTTGCCTACTATTTTATTCCTCATCTGAAACTGTTCTTAAATGATAACATACAGCATGCTACAGCATTTCTCAAGTATATAGTTTTGCCTCGTGTCAAATATTTGCTGTTCTAAAATGTGAAAAGAAATATAATACTACATTCTTTGTGCTTCTATTTTAATCACTGCTGTCTTCTCAAGTTAAGGATTTATAAATAACATCCAGCCCCATTTTTATAGTGAATTTTTTTCTTCCCATTAAACTTTTAAAATACTTTTCTTATTCTAAAGGTGACACATGATTTTTTGAAAATACAGCAAAGTGGAAAAAATGAAAGTCATCCATACATCTTCCACCTAAAATCCCTGTTTGGAAGTGTGTGTGTGTGTGTGTGTGTGTGTGTGTGTGTGCGCGCGCGCCCGTGTGTGTGTCTTCAATGGAGTATATCTGATATATATTTATATAGCTATTTGAATAGAAAAATGTCCAGGGAACATGCTGTTTTATAACCTGCTCTTTTAACGTCTCTTACAGTTTTACATCCAATCATCTCTTGAACTAAATAATAGATTAATCAGTTATTGTCTTTATATATTTACCTATATTCTCTCCAGAGCGATCTGTTAACATCAAACCAAGAAGGTGAGAGTCCTTCTTAAGGAATTATCTCGCAATTGTGTTTGGTGTTGAAAGGGTCCTAGCAGCCAGGAGCCCAGGGAGCCCAGGTGAGAATGCTATTTGTTGCTGTAATTCTCTCATCTCTAGCCCATGTCCCGAGCACCAGTGTCCTACCAAAGTGAATTATCAATTCTTCCATACTGACTCTTGTACATTTTAGTTTCCAATCAAGAATCTTGAGTACAGAGGTCTGCGCTCCTCTCCCACCATTCTTAAAGAGCTATGTGTGGAAAGCATTATATGGCTACATTTGTTTCACAAGTATGGTTGTTGTTTACATTTCACTTACAGGCATGTATGCCATGCTTATCAATAACAAGTGCCGCTTGCTTTCATAAAACGTATGAGCCGATGATTCATGGGTTAGCTAACTAAAACAATATGTACTCATTGCTTTGAATATACAGCTTAAACTGTTAGTTAAGAGCTGGACTGGGTCCAGTATTCTTTTGATAAAATGTTTGGTGCAGGGAGTTTCATTGCTGAAACTCTAAACCCACATAATTACTTACAGGAACATAATTTGCTAGTTAACCTGTCAGAAACTAGTGTATATTTTTAATGTATAAGCATCATTTGCAATTTGAATACTCCAACAGACAAGCTAAAGAGAATTATCCATTCCTTATTCTAACGTTTTGTCCAGAATAAGAGAAGTTAACTGTTATAAAAATTCATTTAAAACCTTCTTGGTTTCAATTAAAAAAAAAAAACTTATCATTCTGAAGATCAACTGTGATTTGTTTACCAATCCCAGTCATTATTTGAGTATCTTAAAAGGTATTATGGGTGAAAATATGTATGTGAAAATTTGTTTTCTCCATCTTTTGATTGAGCTAGATCCACAAATCACTAGGCCCCAAACTAAACTTGCGATAAAACGTCATTACTTGGCTCCACCCTTCGATCTAATCTGTAGTTTAAAGTACAACTATAAAACCATTTGCTTACCAAGAAGCCCAAGGAGCACAAAATCTATTAATGCCATATGTATCCACAGAAGTGTGACTTCAGAGCCTCAAGTATTTTCAGGGTTTTTTTCTTCATTACAATCTGCCAGAAACTTGGTTGAGATAGTTTCCTTTTCTTTCAAAATGCATTGTATTTCAACTTCATTATGCAAGTCTGTCTTTATTAAGTAATTACACACACTTTCTCACTTGCCTATATCTTAAAAGTAACTCTTTCAATTTGTTGGCAAATGGAGAGAGAGAGAGAGAGAGAGAGAGAGAGAGAGAGACAGAGACAGAGACAGAGACAGAGAGAGAGGCAGAGACAGAGAAAGAGAGATTGCTGTATGGAAAAAAAGTTTCCTTCAATGAGTGAAAAATAACTTTTTCCATTACAAAATCATCCCTAATGAAACAACTTAAATCTGAGATCAAATCCTCTCATACTCCTTTCAAAACATAGAAGAGGGGAAAGAACAAAAATTGAAATTGACAAAATTTCTTAGTTAGAAATTTTACCTTAAAAAATCTTACCAAGAATAGGAGGTTTACTGTGTTCAACATATGAGAGTAAAATTCTTGCTAGCCCTAAAATGGAGGACAAATTGAGCAGATCTTCAGAGGGCAGGATGAAAATAGGTAAAGTTTTGAATGCACATGTAAATATTATGCCTTAATTATATGGATGTCGATTTGTCTCCATTATAATCCTTTGTATTTGTGGCTCATAAAATATAAGCATTTTTCTGTGATTAACTCATTTGAACCTCACTGTCACCCTGAGAAGGAGGCAGAGAATGAATTACTTCTACCAAGTACAGGTGTGGAACCAGAGGTCCAGCAGTCTTAAATGCCTTGCTCCTGGTGCCATGTGGCTGGTCAGTGACAAATCTCCTGATTCTGAGTGAGTCCTGTTTTGACACTGCTGTTTGAAAAGTAACTGTTAGAAAACTATTCCTACAGAAGTTCTTGCAAGTTCATATAATGCATTAGTGACACAGCTGTGTTGTTGGAACAATGGAAAGTTAGCAATTAATTAAATAGACACATTACAGGAAAGCTTAAAGTCACATGTTTAATTTCAGCCTGCTCCATGCAAGTCTTTCAAAGATGCTCTCTTTCACATATTAATGACAGATATTTATGTTCCTGCTTTTTATGGTAATGTCAGTTGATTGAAGTCTTAATGATATTCCTTTTTCTCATTGGCAAAAATGCAGTGGTAGAACAGCAGAGTACAAAGGTAAATGAAAGGATCCCTCTATTCTGAAAACTCAAAACAGAACAGTGATTGGCCATGATGTAGTATCACAGTTATTTGTCTACCACCTGACTACAAAATATCCTCCTGACCTAACTCTCTCCCTCTCTCTCTGTCTCTCTCTCCCTCTCCTCCATCCTGTATATTTCTAGCAGATTATTTCAATGTAGTTAGCTTTTACTAAATCTTCCATAAATTGGTTGGTATAACATAAACCCTCATCCCTAGAATTCAAGACTGGCAAAATAATAGTACCAACTATTAGCACATATCTCACAAATGGTCATAGGAAACAGTACGATGAGGTTAATTTCAGTAATGAGTAAACTGAGGCTGAAAGAAGGTGACCCATTTTCCCTAGGTGCAAGTTTTAGACAGTGGTGGAACCAGTGACCAAACCCAAGGCTGCTGAAGTCTGAAGCTCAGCCTACTTTCTAGATGTATTTCTGACCCCATCAGAGTTCTGTGTTGTTGTGGAAACAGTTTTTCTACTTTGAAGGTTCTCCCTATCTATTCTGCCTGTAGAAATATTAGTTCTTTAGGACTGATCTTAGGCGTCATGTCCTCTTTGAAACTTTTCCTTCCCAATATTTAAAAAAAAAATCTTACCCTTCTTTGAATACCCTTAGACCTGTTCATAATTCTATTGTGTGTAACTTACTTTTCCTTTATCGTGGTTATTTTTGCAACCATATTAAAACTTGGCAAGTTCCTTGAAGACAGAAATGAGAATTTATTCATTAGTGATAGTTCCTTGTAGCCTCTAGCAGGAATTAAATGCTTAAGTAAAGATTTATAACACTGAATAATAAATGTCACCTAGAGTGTACTATGTCTAAAGCAGAATGTCTGTTTTTCTCCCTGAAATTGCCTTCTTTTTTTCTCTAGCTTGGTGAAAGGTACCACCCCTACCCATGAGTTTCCAACTCTGAGTGCCATTTGGGACTTCTCCATTTACTTCATCCCAATCTAAATAAAAATTTTGTAAGTATACACTAACTATGGCTCCAGTCTGTCACCTTGTATTTTTGAAAGGCAGATGATCCAATAAAAAGACTAAAAGAAAGGAGGCAATATACCCAAAGTACTTCATTACTGGGTCCTCCTCAACTTTTAAACAGAGTCAACCTCCAAATGTATGAAACAAACTATATGCAATAAATCCTTCATTTTTAATTCTGTTCTAGTTAATGCCCTATGCTCTTCTTCTGCACAGTATTACTTCTCCTTCTCTCACTAGTTTCTCAACCCACTTTATCTTCTTTAATTTACTCCTCTATTTGATTTACTCTTCTATCTCCTCACTTATAAATGACTCCATGGGTTTTGTGTGGCCCACTGGGAAGGACAAAAGTGTCAATGACATTAATACCGGGTGTGTTTCCTTTTGAAGCTAGTTGTTAAACTGGAGAAGCTTGTTAGGTGTGGTTGGCAAAGCATCTATCTAGGTGTGGAGTTTGAGGGCTTGGCATTAGGTTAAAGTTAGACCTGTATGGCTGGTAGGTTTCAATATACAGAGGATGTGTAAGCCCTCTTCCTTGACAAATTTACTTAAATCATTGTTTCTCAAATGTGGTTGCATACTAAAATTATGGAGTATGCCTAAACTGGCAAAGTTAGGCTCTCCTGGAAGACAATTTACCCAGATATTTTAGTGGTGTTATTCAGCCACCAGTGTGTGTGTGTGTGTGTGTGTGTGTGTTTTTTTTTAATTCCTTGGGACTGAGAATGTGGCTCTCACTAGTAAAACATTTGCCTCTCATACTTGGGCCTTAGTTCAATCCCCAGAACCATAAAATAATAAAAAAATTTAAAAATTTTAAACCTTTTTGAGGTACACTTACCTGAGAAGAATAAAACAACAACAACAAAGAGGAATAAATTGCTCCCAAATGTTTATTGAGCACAATCAGAATTTGACTTAAATGCAGTTTTATCATAATCAGTAGAGATAATTTTTCAGTTCATGACAAAACTCTTCTGTCAACTAAATAGAGTTGAACTTCGAGTTTCCATAATGTTTATTCTGTTTTTCTAAAGTCTCCACTTCTTAGAATATTCCAACTTAGAATATTCTGCCGGGTTAGACAGAATACAGCAGAGAACACTGCTTATTCATTCAGTAAATATATTCAAGTGCTGGGACACTGCACTAGTTGTAGGAGAGTAAAGGATGAGACACAGGTCCAATCCTGGGAGTTTGCAGTCTAGACGGAGAAGATACACTTGTAAACAGATAAGCATAAATTAAGCAGACTATTTGGGGGTGTACAAGGATCAATTTTGATGGCAGGAGCGGAGGAAGTCAACTTCTTCACGTAAGAGATGAAGCTTGTTCTGAAGCTTGGAAGATAAACTGGTTGATAGGAGCAGGTTAACAAAAAAGATTAGAGAATATAACTCTAGGAGGTGCAAAATGTGAATGAGGGAGTCTGCTGGGACTGAGGAGCTGCAAATAATTTGGAGTGTGAAGTGTGCGTTTGGGTGTGCAAGGGTAGGGCACATGGTCCAGTACAGCACGCACTAGGAGGGAGAGGGATGGGTTTTATATGTTGCACTGAAGGTTGCACTTAAAATTTCCTCAAGGTCACTTTACCTCTAGATAGTATCTTCTGATGTAGGTGACACGATGCCACTAAACGGAAGATATATAGTCAGAGTTGTATTTTCCAGCAGATCCGACAGCGATCTCAAATATCTCTTATCTTATAAACTACTTCTGTAACCTTCGGAAGCAAGTGTTGTCAAACAAGCTCTCCTTATTGCATTTCTATTTACCTGTGTAATTTCTGAAGTGGAAAACGGGATTACCAACACAGTTGTCTGTCTATTTTATCGTGCTCCTCCTCCTCATCTTCCGTAATCCTCTTCCTCTCGTGGAATAACCACTTGAATGTGGATTCCAAGCTTCACCGAGAAAGTGACCTTGACAGAGACCTTCCTTGCCTTGCAGAGATTATGTGCTGTGGAATAGAGTATAGTCCCTCCAGAATCCCTTTATTTGTCCCAGGAAAACTGTCCTTATGGAAGAGGGCAGCAAAGGATCTCTTGTGCCTATTGGATGGACCCTGAAGACTTTCTGGACAGTATCTGCAGAGGCACCAGAAGTTGCCATGGGCAACACTTTTTTCAAAACATAAATCACAAACCATTCACCTATAAAGAGTCATACTGTTTAATTCTGACAACTTCTCTGTGCACACATGGACAAAGAAAAGGTCCACAGGCTTCACTCACCCTGTGGAAAATGTTGGGGCCTTATTCTGGCAGGATTATCTCTACTCTGCTTCTGTTTGGCAGTATCTGATGGAGAGATCTCGGCTCCCTCCGCTACCATCTGGAAGGCAGAAAACCTATAGCTTTGTCTTCAATCCCACTGCGTCACAGTGCATTTGGAAAACTATCCTCTAGATAACATATTAGATTTTTTTCTACCAAGAATAATAAATGCAAGCTCTTCTTAAAACTCCCTGAAATGCTAGATGGCCTCAATGAGAGCTTTTTGAAGGAAATAAAGTGCAATCAGCTAGTTTATCTTTAAAAATATTCTTTGCATTTCAAATTGAAATCAAAACTTTCCTATGAGAAATGATCTTCTATGATATTCAGAATGAACATATCACAATTATACAAGTTTTAAAATATTTAAGCGTTCTAAATTAAATTCATTAAAAGTAGCAACTTTTTGGAATGATAAATATTTACTGTTCTTGTTGCTTCCCCAAAGATAAGACAGAGTCGAATTCTGGGAAGACTTCTGAAATCCTCACCAAAACTTTAAACAATTTCTCTCTTCATTTCTAATTACAAATGAGGTCAGAAAATGTAATATTCAACAAATCCTATATAAACAAATGACTATTACTTTATAGCCCTCAGATGTTCTGAAGTCTGTTTATTTCTGATACAGTGATTCAGTTTTAAAATTTATTTCTTTACCTCCCAGAACCTGGTAGTTGCATCCTAGAATTACAAAATTCATCTACTTTTTTGCTCAGACCAAATGGAAGATCTTAATGACAAGAAAAAATGGTGTAGGAGAGACTGTCAAATAGTATTCACAGGAAAGAAGCTAAGTGAATTTAAAATTGCAACCTGTCATTGCCTTCGACAAGTCATATTAAAGGAACTGAAAAATAGAATAGCATTTTATCAAAAATATAAATCTAAGGAGGAGAAACAACTTCTGGTTTATGAAAGTATATTAGCTGCCATGGCTGGTTGATGGCATAGATGGCTCAATGTGAAAGGTAACATATAACAGAGCACTGTCTTTTTGTGCGTGTGTGTTTCTTAACAGTTCTATCAACTATCAGGCGTTAAAGTTTGGGAAGAGAATATTGTTGAGATTGTCTGATGTTCCCAATTAGATGACAGACACCATCTCTTTGTCTAGCATTCTTTTCTAAGTATATTACCAACCCTTAGCTAGTGTATCTTCAGATGACTTTATAGACTCAGTTTTTGGGTTTTTTTTCTTCTATTTCACAATTTAAGGATTGGAAACAGGGAAATTTATCTTCAATGTCCCCAAAACTCTTGTTTTTTTTCATTGACTTCTAACCTTGCCTGACTTATTCATACTCCATATTTACACATTTATGCACATTGCTGTCATACAACCAACAGACCAGTCCCATATTGCGTATTAAGTCATAGTATGTTACAAAGGTCTGAATGCATTCCTTTTATTTGCTCTATTAAAGAAAAAGAAAGGCTTACCACACACAAATTAATAATAGAACATGAGGAACTGTGGCTTTTGTGTGAGACTACTACGCTCCCCTCAAATTTACTCTTTTTAACTATCCACCTTCTCTTCATGAATGTGGGTGACATTGCTTGTTTAAGCCAGATATTAAAGATATACAATAAAACCAATTTATAGTTCACAATTCCTTATTCTGGATGTTACCATCGACATCAGTTAAAGTAATATTGTAAATAATAATTTGTATTGGGAAAAGCTGATTGAAGTGTCATTATAAGGCAGAGGAAATCCTTGGATCTTCAATGACCTATGCTAGAGTTGTACTTATAACAAATACCTGATGCTCTGGACTATTGACTGCATATTTTGACCCAATTGGCTGTATATTTTGATCCAGTTTTTAAATTTACTATTAAAAAACTTAATCACATATCACTACCATAAATCTTTCAAATGTGTCCAATAGGCAAAGCTTTTAATTATATGAGTGACAGTATGGGTTCCAATTTAACTGAAAATCTGACTTTCTCGAGCATTAAATTCTGAAGCAAAGGGCAAATGTTAAGCCCCAGAGTAGTCAAGGCAGGGGAAAGAGAGAGGAAATGTACAATGCACCTTGATGTATATTGCTGTGAGAATTTAGTTATCCTGGTTTGTGAGGAGGACAATCAAATTAATTTGAAAGTCTAAATTTAGGAGAAATGAAGCCAATCTATGAATCATAGTAATACAACTCATATAAGTGAGATGTTATAGACTCATGCCTTTTCTGATACTTAAGATAGGGTGTAATTATAAGAACAATTGAATTAATGAGATGTATGGTTTAGGAGAGTCTTTAAAATACATACAAAGATTACTTTTAAATTGTTTGTTAATACAGAGCTCAAATCTTTGTTTTCAGTTACCAGCCCACCAAGTAGCCAGCTATAGAATGATAAGAAATAGTGGTTTATTTGAAATAAGGCAGTAAGGTTTGGTCGCAAAATCCTTTTTTTGTCCGTAAGCAGAAAGAAAGACAAATATGGACGATGAGAAAGTCAGAAAACAGAATCAAATGTTAGAGGATTATTAAGTAAAAGCATAGCATTTACAGCTTTTTGTTCCCCGACAAGAGATATCAGGTAAAATGTAAAATCTTAGGAGATAGAAGGAAGATGTAGAGAATGATAAAAGGGTGCTAAAATAAGGAAACACTGGACTCCAATACTATAAGGCATGCGATCACTTCGGAGTCCTTAAGTATAATTTTCCAAGAACAAGTGCTCTTCGACCACTTGAGGCCTTGTGGATGGTAGCCATTTCTTGCATTAAGTGCTTTTCTACCGGTTGCATGGTGACATAATTTGGGATTTAGTATTACACCAGCCTCTCTAAACTATTTGCTTTAATTTATGGAATTTAGAGTGTTTCTTTAATCATGACTTAATGACTCATGTTCATTCATTCACTAAATTACTCTTTCATTGTTTATTTCATGGACAAGCACTTTACATGCATGATTCTAATAAGCATGCATGTACACACACACACATACACAGAGAGAGAGAGAGAGAGAGGAATGACAGATTTCCTGTCCCCCCAAAAATCATGACCACAGACAAGTAATAATTTATGAATATTTATAACACCATGAAATTCATTATAATTTTATAAAAACACTATCAGCTTCTCTTTCAGGCTCTCATAGATGGATAGATAGGTCAGAAAATGTATGTGTATGTCTGGTTTCATGTGTGTATGTGTGTGAATATTAGGTACCCATATAATCTACTATTGCAAGTGAGTTCTAGAGTCAACATAAATTAACATTTAAATATTGATTCCATCTCTGGCTGGTATTCTAGACTTGTAACTTTCAGTTTTGTTGAAATTTAATTGATCTAAATGTTTAAACCTCTCAGAGCCCTCCTAATAACAGCAAGTGAGTTTTGATAGTTTTGTAGGAGAGAGGTACCATTATATGCTCTTCCAACCAATAGAAAGTTGCTATTATTGTCCTCATTTTATAAAAGCGTAACTGTGGTACAGAGAGGTAAAATAATTCACTGGCAGACATGTAGCTTAACAAGCTTTGAACATTCACTGCAGCATCTATGCACATAATCAGTCTTCTGTGCAGTCTCTTCAAACAGAGTGCTAGCAGTGAGGTTAAAATAAGATGATGCATGGGAAAGAGTTTCAAAAGTTTAAGCATACAAAAATGAAAGGTATAATTATCAAAGGCTGATAGATCCAAAACTACATTGAAGGCAATCATCTGGCATCTGTAGTGTCCTGCTGTGTTTGCTTAGCACCGGCTTCCCCTTCTTTGGATAAAAAAAATGTCCTTTTTCTCTACTCAGTCTCTGTGGGTTGGATTGGAATGGCCCCACTTCTGTCTCTGAGGATGAGAACACTGCAAGCTGGCTGTACTGTCCACTTGTTCTAGATCAAACGTAAGGTTAGTGGAGAGCTTGTCAAATTCCTGTATTTCTTTTAAACATCAAATCTTGGAACACATAGCTATGGAAAACACAATATTCTAAACAGTAAATCAGATGCCCTTGCTTTGCCCCTGAAGTCTGCCATAAGATAGCTCAGTGGTCTCTGTTTTCTCATTTGGAGTAGCCCTCCAGATTTCTTTTATTGATGCCCAGAGTCAACATAATTATGGATCTAAGGTTTTAATCTACAGATATTGTCCATAAATAAAGGACACATGAACACATTAATCTCTAGACACGTGTGTTTCCTTCTTCTGGCTGCTCACCATCTTCAGGCATGACAAGGAGTAGCCCGGTGGTTCCTAGCTAAAGAGCATGTGCCACAATCTCATCAATTTTGTACCATACATCTCTGCATCGCACAGAGATCCAGCACTTCCACGGCCGTTCCTGTGAATGCAGGGAGCTATTTTGCCAGTGGAAATAGAATTGTAAGCACTAGATTCCTGATGTTACTTCAAAAAGATATGGAGAGCTGGGCGTGGTGGCGCACGCCTGTAATCCCACTATTCCGGAGGCTGAGCCAGGAGGATCGCTGTGAGTTTGAGACCAGCCTGGGCTACATAGTGAGTTCCAGGTCAGTCTCAACTACTTTTCAAGACCCCCCCCAAAAAAAAACTAGAGATGGAAACCCATCTTTCTTTTTAAAGTCCAATACATAAGGTAACATAGCACAAGGTACCATTCTCCAATTTAGTTAAAGTTGGAATCCACCTTTATACATTGCAATGAAACTGATTACATTTTTAGGCCCACAGATTTCTCCTAATGTAACTATCTAAAGAGAGCATTATTCAAAGGAAGCTTTAAGCCAAGACAAACCAGACTGAATAGGGATTTTCCTGCAGCTCTCAGTCACTTCCGTTTTTGTGTTTGTACAATACAGTTACCACCCCTCCCCTGTTGGTTCTCCATACCCTTTTTCTCCTTCTCATCCTCCTTCCTTTCTTTGGCCACTTTAATTTGAATAGTAGGTATTTTCGCCTTTATGGAAAAAAACCTTTTAAGAATGACAGCAAAATTAAGACCATAGCCCCAAATAGAAGGGCACTGTCCGGTCTGGAGATTGGCACTGTGCTAAGCACACCCGTCCTTCACAGAAATGGTGCAGAGATGATGTCGCTACCAGCTGCCTTATTGGCTAGAATTCAGGGAAGCCCGTGAGCTTCCAAGGTAATTCTGCTATATTGCACTCAGTTGATTAAAGCAACATTTTCCTTGAACTTCTCAAAATTTTAAGACTTCTAAGATCTCCGACAGGTTTTCCTACATTTTATGGCCACCAGCTCGTGCATCAGCTGTGGTGAAGTGCTTTCTGTTTTCCCCATTATTCGAGTGAATTGTCCCTAAATAATTCTTGGACCAACGTTCGCTCCTACTTCAGGCAGGCTCCCCTCTGCTCCAGCCCACACAGAACATCTGCATACAACCTGAATGTTCCTGGTGCCGACAGCCCTGCTTCTCCCCAAACTGTCACCATCTGGCCCTCAGCTGTGCACTCCGAAGAACCCACCCAGGCAAATGCCAATCTCTTCTCCTGGAAGGCTGTGAGCTAAGCACTTCCCAGAATTCTAGCCCAATGACACAAATAACTCTTAAGGTTTTTTTTGGGGGGGGGCGGGGGTGGTTGTTTTGTTTGCTTTGTTTTTGTTTTCCCTCGTTACTTTTATTCTCCTAACCTTTAAAATAATGTTTTACATTTACCAGTAAAAAAGAAACTTTTAATTTAAGAAAAAAAATTTTAATTTGTCCTATCACCCGATTGAAGGTGAAACACCTTTTCATAATGATTTGCTCTGCTGTATCATACCAATATAAATAAATCCTGCTAAGAATTATAATATGTACATTTGGAAAACAGTTAATTTTAACTATTATTTTTTAAATCTGACAGTATTGCTTTGATGAAAACACTTTCTTCATTTACTACAAATGTTGCACCTGCTGAAAAACACAGTTCTTTTTTCAACATTAAAACATTACTTCGAACATTGTATGTGAAAATTAAAATGTTACTATTATCATGTCTTTATTAATTCAGCATCTAATTATTCCTGAGTAACAAGTATTTGCTCAATTAAAGTAAAGACATCTCTAAAGCATGGAAACTTCCTTGGAGCTTGCAGGCTGGTTACAAAAATAAAAAGAGAAATATTTTCATATCAGTTTAAAAATTAGAAGCATACAGACACAAATGCCCTTTGCAGGGGTGGGGGGGGATTACTTGATTTCTCAATCACTTTTGTTTATTTTAAGGCAGAGCTAGGAAATTTTGAATTCATATTTGATTTATCCCATAAGCAGTGCATTTTTTTCATAAATAAATAAATAATAAAATAAAACCTCCCTGCCTGATAAAATTTGGTTCCTCAACTTTCTGGGGAGATGAATGTTAGTATCCTATGGGGAGCGCTTTCATTCTCCACGTGATCTTTCTATTCCAGTGTTCACAACTTTAACGTGGAGCAGCTAGTTTCTGTACCATAGGTCTGGTGCGGAGCCTGAGAACCTCATTTGTGCCCAGTTCCCAAATGATGCAGCTGGTTTTAAGGTCTAGTTTTGAGAACCTCTGTGTTCTAGACTGTTCTAGAAGGAACTACATTTCATGAAAATCTCCTCGACTGTGGTGATATACCTATTTCTTAACCACTAACCAACTCTGAATAGTCTTCATCAACCTCCCCAGGTCCTTTTTAACATTTGGTGTTCATGCGCTTCGCCTACTTAGAGAACTCTGTAGTGATGCCTTACACACCATATTTGAGGTCGTGCTTTTCTTGTGAGGTAGATCTAGAGCATACACACAGCACATTCTGAGTGTGTACACAGCCTGACTGTTTCACAGCACCAGTCTGCTTTTTAAAATATTGTAAAGATACTGAGGTACACGGCATCCATCCCAAGAAGTCTCTGCACACTGAGCTGTAAACTGGAGACCTGGCTGTAGGGGAGGGAGATAGTCCTCAAGCTCACATCCTAGAGCAAAGGAAAAGGGATGAGTGGTAGCATCAGATGTAAAGCTGTAGGGACCTTGTTTTTCATTATTGGTGATTTTTCTGTCTCTCTTATCATAAAATAGAACTAATCAATTTGTAGGGAAGATTTTCCATAATTTAGGTCGAATCAAAAGTTTACAGTTCCAGTAACATTAATATTCACTGCAAATTCTGATGCCAAATCTCCTTTCTCTTGCCTGGCTTCAATGTCGGAGTCTGAGGATCATCTCCTCCTCCCCGCAGGTCCCCAACTTCTAGCTCAGTCACAGCATTCTTGTAACTGATGCCAGAGGCCTCCACGTCTTTGCTATAATTTTAGCAGACAGAATTCCCTCCGTTGTGTTATATTAAACTGTGCTATCCTGAAGTGCTTGTGTCTAAAGTTTGGCTAAATTGTGATTTCCAAACTAAGGACATTTCCTTTGAATTAACAACAAAACCCGTGAGATTTCCTAAGAAAGAAATATTTGTTATTTTTTTATATTTTATGTTTATAGTTCATCAAATTAAAATACCTTAGTGATCAGAGGCAAGACACAAATTGGTTTAATAAACTCATAAATAATTGCAACTATATAATGTTAAATTATCTAGAAAAAGAAACACAAAGGCAGGAGTCAAGATTCTAGACATGGGACTGCAGAAATATCTCAGTAGTAGAATATATGTGTATCATTTGTAAGACTCTAGGTTCAGTCCCAAGCACCCAAAAGAAAAAGATTCCAGACCTATATAGGCCAGTAATTGGCTGTGTGATCTTCAAAAAATTCTAACCTCTCAGACACTCATTTTCCACATCACTGGAAAAAAATGTGTAACCAAATTATATAAATTACTCTTCCAAAGACTGGTGGCTTCCAGTATGGAGTTCCTGAACCAAACAAGTTAATGAAGCTTTTTCAGGAGCCACAACAAACTATTTTTCTTTGAGGAAATGTCCCATAATTCAATCTAAAGTGAATCCTTAGGTTGTGACCCCTTGCAAAAAGCAACAGGTTACAATGTTACTGAGGGAAGAAAGTCACTGTGATATGAAAGAAAAAATATATATCATTCATGGATAGACAATGTTTCAAAAGCATCCCCACTCTGTTACCATGTCAGCACCAGATCTAGCTTTGTCTTTGGCCTCAACGTCTGCACTCTGTGACAGTCACTTGGTGCCCATACACTTTCAGCCAAGTAATGCTGAGGCAATGGGAAAATCAACTGCAGACTAAAGTCAAACATCCTGAGCAAGGACAGGGGTTTCAGAAGAAAAAAACTTGAAATCAAAGGATTAAGGACTGCATTTTGTATCACTTTCTTTGCCTCCGTACCACACTTGCTCTCTGTGGAATTTGTACAAAAAGTGAAATGTGAAGGGAAGGTTTGTGAGGAGAAAATAGACGAAAATAAAAGCAAATAGTATTCTTGTCATTCTGTGCCATCTTTAGGTAAATATACACATTTGGCTACAAGTATAAGTGAAATAAACTTATTTTCATATTTTTAAAAGTGGATTTCCAGGAGATTGACCTTTATTTTACCCGGACTCATTTAAATGATCCTTTTCTGGAACTAATTATCCCCAAATAGTAAGCATTGCATATATTTTTAAATCCTTGATGGAAATAATAAAAGTAACCAGTCATTTTGCCCAGGTTAACTAAAATATCAGATTTCTTTGGCTTTGGCCAGCAATATATGCACCCAGGATAGTAATTCTTGGTATTTTACCCTGATCAAAATCAATGATTAATATGGCTTATGAATAAAATTCTCAGAAAAGACTTATTAGTCATTTGATACATTTTGGTTACCAAAGTTTTGAAAATATAGGGCCCATGGTAATGCGTAAATAATAAAAGTGTCCTTTAATGTGAATAAATTGGAATTTAACAATATATATCAACCCTTAAATTTTACAGAAGCATAAAGTGAAGCCAAATGAGGTTACAACATGCCAAAATCTCCTTCCAACTCCACATTTTTATTTGTCTAGTGAAATCACCTTAAGAATCCACCTTCTTAAGCCTTTCATATATTACAAAGTTTAATAAATCTCACTGGTGATAAATATATTCAACTTTAATTCCTCTGGTTCAATTAAAATGTATTTCCATACAGATAAATTCCATTCCATCATACCTTAGGAAAGTGACTGATTAAATGAAACATTCCACAGCTCATGTTATGATGTTCAGGGTTAGTACCTTAGCCTCATAATCTCTACTAGTAAAATATATTTTAGAAAATGTTTGTAACATATGTCTTAAATCCCCTTCACAGAACATTTTGCTTTAAATAATGAGGTTTAAAAAAAGCTTGGCAAAAAGCATTTTGTGTTCTGCCAAATTCAGTGTGCTGGGCAAAATGGCTTATAAAATTTAAGGCTAAAGCATTGGTTTCTACTTCACTACAAAAAACTTATACTTTCGTAATTTGTAATACTTAGAATCTCAAGTGTGTATTTTGTCATTTTCTAGGGAGATGGAAAGGAATGTTAATTGAAAACTAAGAAATGAAAATATTTAAATAATCTCATGAGTATTACTGTTCCGGACTATTTGGGACAGCTTATGAATAAGAGCCACGTATTTTACTTTTTTCTATGACTCATCTTAACATTCCTATAGAAAATTAAAGAAAAGAAACCTCTAACATGCTTCTGTGACTAACTAAAGCCCCTTTGATTGCACACCACTCCAGAATTCCATCCAAACCCAAAGATCTTAGATGGGAAAAGGCTGGCTGCACCCCAACAAATTGACCACCACCTTATAGTGAAAGCAAACCTCCCACCCATTTTGGCCATATCAATAGACATTGATTTAACAAACAAATATTAACAGAAGGGTCTAAAAATTGATACAGTGAAATAGGAGGGAAAGGGATAAAGGAGGAGGGGAGGTGGGAAGGGAAGGGGAAAGGCAAGAAGGGCAAAGAAAAAGTATGAGAAAAGGAAAAATACGTTTAAAGGAAAAAATGGAAACAAAGTCTTTGTAGATAGGGAAGGGTAGAGGAGTTGAAGGGAGGGTACAGGGAAAAAATAAAAACCAAGATATATCATGTAAAGGTACAAGATCCCAATGATGAATGAAACTGTACTGTATCCCTAAAGAGTACCAATAAGCAATGAAAAAAATATTCTTACAACCTGTCTGTTAATCTGAAGCTATTCCAGCTTCAGCTCAGAAGATTCTATGCTTCCTGGTCTGCCTTGAACAGCTCCTAAACCTCAGAACTGAAAAATTGACCAAAAATAAAAGACTATCTGGCTAGCTTGAGGTCCTTTTCCTGATGTACAGATCATGGGCCTCTTTGGATTCATACAAGGACAGAAAGTTTCTACACACCTTAGCAATCGTGACTACCTTTAAAGTCACTAGTACTGGCCCATTTCTAACATTCGTCATGCCTATAAATAAACCTTGAATTTCCCCAGATAAAAACTGCTTCTGACATTTAGTATGCTAATTAGCCAAGTTTCAGGTGTTGAGTTACAGAGAGCTGAAGCACTTGCACTGGTTACGTCAAAGGAAGAGTAATTTTCTGATGAATAAATTGCAGATCATCTGTAGAATCCCCATAAAGTCACTGAGTACCCTTGATTTAAAGCCGAAACTAAGGGCCCCATCTCTGACAGGAGGATTTTAAAACTCTGGTAGACTTCATAACCAAGGATTGATTATTATTCCTGTTAGACATTTTGAGATAGCATTTTATAAGAACAACCATTAAAATTGCAAAAGGAATCATAGACCTTTAACAGTAGGAGTTGATAAGCACTACTCATGGTACAGACTTAACAGTTAATTGCCTGCTCAGTTAAATTTGGATTTTATATATATTCCCTTAGTTCTTGTTGATTTAAAGCACTCAGGCATGGTTTTTTAACAAGATGAGGCTTAAAGGAAAAGGAATGTTATTGTGCTTTTCTATCCTTTTTAATGCTAGTTGCTAAGCATTAAAATTGTGAAAACTATTTTTAAATTTAAAAGCACTTTCATTATTTTGCTCTTATGAATACATATGTACACAGAAGCTTTTACAGAAATGGTGAATAGGACTTGATACTGAGATAAGAGAAATAACCAATATGATTGATCTTCTGAGCAGATATATTCTAAAGTGGGATTCTAGAGAAACTAGGAAAGCAAGAAAGGGAAGATTGAAGTACTATTGTCTTTTAAAGACTATGGTGTTAGGAGAAGTCAATTGAGATTTGTTAGGTCATTCTTTGTCAAGTACTTTACATGCACTTTTTTATTACATACACTCACAATAATCTTGTTAGGGGTGACAGCAGTATGTAGTTGCTAAAAGACCACACCTTAGAGTCACAAAGATCTTGTTTCTAATCTTAGCATCATCATGCTTTCTTGGAGTCATTTCTACATTATCTTGTTTCTGCCTGAGTTTCCTCATCAATAAGTAACACTATTTATTTTATGGGGCTGGGTTGTGCATGTCTTAATGGCTGGCTAAAACAAAAAAGCATTTGTTCACAATTTTTTCATTTTTTATTTGGTGGTACTGAAGATTGAACCCCAACTCTCATTATGCTAGGCAAACACTTCTCTACTGAGCTACACCCCCCACAAGAAAAAAAAACATTTTTATAGTATAGCTATAAATCCTTCTTCCAGTGAATGTGTGTCTCTTCTACATCACACAATTTTCCAGTTCTCTATGAGACCAAAGGGATATCCTACAATTTAAGCTGTAGTCTCACCAATCTGCCACCCACTTCAGCAATTGCAAGTGGTATGTCCACAGGTTACCAGTACACCTTTCAGATTTGACTACAAGTTAGGGTTCCCAAGGCCCCCTCTTCAAACTCAGTACTTTGCTGAAGTTGCCACTGGCTAGCATAGGTTCTTGCTTTAGTGATAAAGGTCATTAAAAACTAAAGCATGAATTTACAGAAAAAGCTTTAATAGGAAAGAATAGGAGGAAAGAAGACTTCAGAGCACATTCTGATACAGAGTTCAGACTGCCCACCCACAGAATTTGGAGACCAGTTTTTAAGGATTAGCTAAGGAGGGCAGTGCCCGGTTAATTAGTATCTCAGTTGTGGTTTTGTAGCTCAGGTTGGATCCTTGAGCTCTGAGAGGCAACTTGGTTCTCAGCCAAGGAATCTTTATGACTTGAAGAACAAATCCAGTCATGTGGGGCTCTGCTGGAATCCAAGAGGACCACAGGTTTAGGGCAATGGAGATTTGAAGGCATGGGCGTTCTCAGTCTTGAAGAGTCTTGAAATCTTGGCAAAATAGATTAGGTAGATTTAGGGCTAATAAACAAATCCAATCCTAATGAGTAAGATTCGTGTATGTATAGGCAAGAGGGATTTAATGCAATTTCACAAAATGAAGGTCAAGTTTTACTTTCATTTTAGTTACATATTGGGTATTTGTAGGTCCGAGTGAAAAATCATGATTTTTAACAACAACAATAACAACACTGTTAAGTCCCCAGCTGCCTTACCAGAAAACACAAATGATGATTGTGGACAAGTAAAGGACCAAAGACCCAGGAGTTTGAACGTTCTTTGTCTCTATGATGGTCTCTGACTCTGTCCTATAACCACTCATAGAACACAAGAAAGCATCTCACTTACTATTACCAGGCTATTATAAGGATGCAACTCTAGAAGAGCCAGATGGAAGAGAAGCACAGGACAAGGTCTAGGGTAGGGTGTGCCACACTCCGAGCATTCCACATACTCGCTCACTGAAAAGCTCTCTGAGTCCCGTCCTTTAAGGATCACGGGCATTCCACTGCACAGTCATGGTTGATTAAAGTATTAACCAGTGGTGATCGCTTCTATCTCCAACCTTTCTTCTCCTCCACTCATCCGCATGACCTGGTGAGAGGCTGACAATTCCAACCATTTCATTACATGGTTGCTTCCCCTGGAAACCAGCTCCCATCCAAAACTGAAAGACTTATGAATAACAAAAGATGTTCCTCTTACCCTCTCGCTCGGGAAATTCCATGAGTTTTCGTTTTAGCTCCTGTGCCAGAAGTGAACTCAGAGACCCAATATATATTTCACATTTTATCAATTTGGCCTATCTTCATCACTAAAATATAGTGTCTGTTCTCGTACTATTAAATAGTCATCTCTGAAAAGAAATATAAGTTGAAATTCCCTATCCCAGTTTGTGGGAGCCCTGACACCTCTTTTCACTTTGGAATGTGATTGTATTTATATGTGAGCCCTTTAAAGAGATTATGAAGTTAAAATGATGCTGTCTGATTGGTGCCCTTACAGAAAAGGAAAGTTGTACACATGGGCACTAGGTGCATTTGTACAGAGGAAGACCCTATACGGCACAGCCCTAAGGTGACTTCTGCAAGCCCAGGATAGAGGCCTCAGGGAAAACTAGACCTGCTGACAGCTGGATCTTGGACTTCCGTTTGCAGGAGCACGAGGAATAAACTTTCAGTGTTTTAAACCAATGTGGTATTAGTTATGGCAGCTCTGGTGAACTACTATGGATTTTTTTAAAAAGCTAAAATATTCATGTAATAGTATTGACCTTTATTTAATTAAATATGTTTAAAATAAAATGTTGCGTTATCAAACAATTGCATTTCAGAAGTAAAGGTAAATTTTTCTGAAACAAAGAATCTTCCAAGTGGTAGAATAGCAAATAGGATGCATTTTAAGGAGCAACTATATATATTTTATAAGTATAGAAAATGGCACAGGGACAAATGAAACAGTGTTGGTGGCATCTATTCATTTATTGTGGTGCAGTCATCAGGAACATATTGTGCCTTTTCGGTCAAGTCCAGGAAATAGGAACACAAATTTAACACTGCCCTTCCCCTTAAAGAGCCCACAGGAAAATAGTAAATTGTGCATTTTATAAAAACACGCCAAACTGCTGAGAAAGGTGGCGATTTAGGAGTTTGCATAGCTCCCAGAGAGATTAGAAAAAGGAATCGGGGAAATCAACATAATCTCTTCTATGAAGACATTGATCTTAAAAGTTCTTTGGTCCACACAGGTCAATAGAATTCTAGTATAATATTAGCTATAGCACAGAAAATAGAACAGAAAAGCATACCTTGTAAGAAGCTATGTAATCGTTGCATTTCATGTATGCTTCTATTGCCTTCAAATTATTTTAAAAAATATGTTCACTTTGCTTCGTGTCTATACATACCACATGTCCAAGCCCTTGCTGTCTCCCTTGTACACTGCAATAGCTTCCAAAATTTTATTCTTTAATACTGGGAATTGAACCCAGGGCCTTTGCAATGAGCTACATCCCCACTCCTTTTTAATTTTTCTTTCAAAACAGGGTCTCCTAAGTTTTGAGGCAGAACTAGAACCTGGGATCCTCCTGTCTCAGCATCCCAGAGTGATGGGATTTTAGGGGTGCATTATACATCTGGCTTTATGAATCCTTTTCAAATGTTACTCATCTTTCACAAAGCAGCCAGGGCAATCTTTTCAAGTCTTGAGTCTGATCCTGTCATTATTGTATTTAAATCTTTTCAAAAATTCCTTATTTCACTTAAAAGTGAATTCAAGGTTATTTGCCTATCAGATTCTGTGCGATATACCTCCTTCCTACAAATCTAAGTTCTAGTCATCATCTTCATGCCCATTTCCTTCCATTTTATAAATAAGCAAAGGTTGCACTAGATATTCTCTGCCTAGAATGCCCTTATCATCAATCTTTGCATTTTTATTTAAATACAATCTTACAAGAAACCTTTTCTTTTTTAAAAAAGAAATAATTTATTGGTACATTTAAGGTATACAATATAATGGCATTCATTGTTGGAAATGTGTACCTTTATATAATCAACCTTGGTTCTTATTCTTCCCATCTCCCTGCCCTCCCTTCAACCCTCCACCCATCTCTATTTACAAAGAGTTTGTTTCCATTGTTTTACATTTTCTCATATTAACTCCATTCCCTTCTTTCCCTTCCCCTACCCCTCCTGTTTCCCCCTCCCTCTTTGTCCCTTTTCTTCCTATTTCACATTATCTATTGTACATTTTCGTCATTGTTTACACTTTCAGTTTCTCACACTAGAGAAACTATTTGGTATTTACACGTGCATGTCCTATTTATATCACTTCAGAGCATCACCTCAGTGTGCATCCAGTTAGCTACAAATGTCACTAATTTGTCTTTTTTTATGGCTGAGTAGTATTGCATCTAAAAAACACACACACTTTTTTTTTTTAATCCAGTCTCCCATTGATGGATATTTGGGCTGCTTCCAAGTTTTAGCAATTACAAATTGTGCTGCTATGAACATGGGTGCACATATATCACTATGGTGTGATTCTCTTAATTCTTTAGGGAAGATACCCAGCAGGGCAACAGCTGGATCAAATGGGATCTCGAAAGCTAGTTCTTGAGGCATCTCCACACTCCTTTCCACAGTAATTGCACCAGTTTACACTCCCACCAGCAGTGGAGCAGGGTTCCTCTCTCCCTACAGCCCTGCAAGCATTTCTTATTTCTTGATTTTATGATAGCAGCCATTCTTTATGGGGGGAGGTGGAATCTCAGTGTTATTTCACCTGACCAGTGACACTGCACATTTTTTCATATATTTATATGCTGCTTTTACTTCCTTGAGAAATGTCAGTTCATTTCAGATGTCCATTTTTTGATTGGGTCTTTAAATTTGGGAGGTCTGATTTTTTTAAATTCTTTATATTTTCTAGGTGGTAGACCTTTGTCCGAAGAAGAGCTGGTGAAAAGCTTTTCCCACATTGTGGGTTGTCTCTTCATACTGTTGGCCATTTCCCTTGCTGTGCTTTTTAATAAGAAGAGATCCCAGTTGTTGATTGTCTGAGCTAATTCACGGGCAACTGAGGTTTCATAAAATCTTGTCCTACACCAATGTCTTCAAGAATTCTACCTAACCCCTCTTCCAGCCGATTTAGTATTTCTGTTTTAATATTTAGATCTTGAGTCCATTTCAATTTTAGTTTAATGCATGGTGAGAGATAGTGGACATCCTTGTCTTGCTCCTGATTTTAGTGTGAAGGAACATTTAGTATTATATTGGCTGTTGGTTTTTCATAGAAGCCTTGCATCCAAATGAGGTAGAGACCATCTATTCTAATTTTCTGGAGGCTTTTTATCATAAATGTATATTGGATTTTGTCAAATGCTCTCTCTGCATCTATTGAGATGATTATATAGTTTTCATCCTTGGCTCTATTAATATAGTATAATGTATTACATTAATTTATTTGAGGATGTTAAACCTTCCTTGAATCCCTGGGATGAATCCTACTTGGTCAGGCTGTATAATCTTCTTGATGATCCTCTGCATTCTATTGCTAGTATCTTACTGAGGATTTTTGCATTTATGTTCATTAGTGAGTTGGCCTGTAGTTCTCTTTTTTGTTTCGGTCTTTCTCTGCTTTGGGTATCAAGGTGATGCTTGTTTCCAGGAATGAATCTGGGAGTATTGCTTCCCTTTCAATTTCATTGAAGAGTTTAAACAGTAGTGGCAGTAGTTTCTATCTAAATGTCTTGTAGAATTCAGCAGTGATGCCATCAGGGCCCTAGCTTTTCTTAGTTGGTAAGTTTTTAATTACATTTTTTATTGTGTTGATTGATATTGAGTCATTTAGAATTTTAGGTCATTTTCATTCAACTTTGGTATTTCATGAGTCTAGGAATCTGTCCATTTCTTTTGTATTTTCTATCTCATTTGCACAAAGGTTCTTGAAGTAGGTATTGAAGATCCTCTGAATTTCCACTGGGCCATTGTAATTTTACTCTTTTCATTCCTAACTATATGAATGTGGGCCTTTTCTGTCCTTTTTTAGATAAGGTTGGCTAAGAATTTGTCAATTTTGTTTATTCTTTCAAAGAACTAGCTCTTATCTTTGTTGAATTTCTGTACCATTCTTTTGGTCTCCATTGCATTGATTTCTGCTCTGATCTTTATAATTTCCTCACTTGTATGAGATTTGGGTTTGTCTTGCTCTTTTTCTAGAAGCTTCAGTTTCAGCATCATGCTCTTTTGTTTGTTTGTTTTGTTTTTTTTGAGGCAGGGTCTCACTGTGTAGTTGAGACTGACCTGGAACTCACTAAGTAATCCAGGCTGGTGTTGAACTCACAGCGATCCTCCTGCCTCAGCCTCCCAAGTGCTGGAATTACAGGCGTGCACCACCATGCCCAGCTAGCATCATGTTGTTTAATTGCACTTGCTCTATTTTCCTAATATGCATATTCAGTGTTATGAATTTCCCTTGTAAGACTGCTTTCATTGGGTCCCATAGATTCAGAAATGTTGTAATGTCATTGTCATTTAATTGTAGGAGCTCTGATTTCTTCTTTAGTATCTCTGAGACCCATTATTTATTCAGGAGTGTGTTGTTCAATTTCCATGTGTTTGTGAAATTCTTGAAGTTTCTTTTGCTATTGATATCCAATTTCATCACACTATGGTCTGATAATATACAGGGGATAACTTCAATTTCTTTGCACTTACTTAGACATGTTCTATGAGCAAGTATGTGGTCTCATTTGGAGATTGACCCATGTGCATCTGAAAAGAATGTGTATTCTGATTTTGTGGGGAAGAGTACTCTGTAAACACTTGTTAAGGTCACTTGTTCAAGAGTTTGATTGAGTTCTAGCATTTTGTTGTTTGTTTTCTGTCTAATTGATCTATTTGTGACACGTGGGGTATTAAGGTCCCCCATTTTATGCTTATCTGATTTTTCCTGTCTCTTTGTTTTATATAGTTGGGCACACTTGTTTTTGGTGCATATGTATTTATGATTGGGAAGCTTTGTGCCATTACTTCTGTGAACAGTTTTTTTATGTCACCTGCACTCCCTCCTGTTTCTTCATTGACTCTGATAGTCTTATGTTATTCTTCTTTGCATCATGAAGCAGCTGTTGGATTGGTTTCTCATGGCCCTTACTATTTTTGAGAAATTTTTCTTTTCCTTTCACTAATTGCAAGCCAATCTTCTATATCTATCTTCTATCTTTGCACTGGCTCATTCTGCTGCATAAACTTTCAGTGGAGCTTTCAGTCTCCTGGAAATCTGTTTGCATCTGTTTTATGGATTCCATTTGTTTCCTATGTTGAGATTCCCTCATTTTCCTCAGCTCCTCTATTTTTTTTTTACCTATGTCTACTCTAGGTTTATTAATCATATCTTGCATGATGGACATAATCTCTGCTGTTATCTGAGAAATTATTTGACTTCATTTTTTTTCCAGATCCTCTTTTGTTGTCAGTTCAGGGATTCCAGGTGGTTGAGTATCAGATTGTTCCATCTCAATTCCCTTTGGGGTTGGCTTAGGTGATCTGGAAGTCTGGTTTTAGGATATTTTTCTGTGTCTTCTCATTTCAACAGATTCAACCTGCTGTGCCTTTATTGAGACAGCTTTTTGCTCACCCAGTGGTGTTCAACTCTCAGCAAGACACCAGGAAAACTTTTCTCTGCTGCTCACCAGTGCACCCACTCCTGGGTTCAAACCACTGATACTATGGGATGGTCCCCTGACTGAAGCTTGTGCACCTTTGCAGCTCTTTCCAGTGTGGTCCTTGGCTGGGCTGGTTGCCCATGCCCTTGGGGTCAGGGTAGGTAGGTCCCTGGCTGGAATCTGTCTGCAACTGTGCTGGTCTGGACTACACTGCTGCTCCTTGGCTCTGCGCACACTCACTGATGCTATGGGGTGGGCCTCTGAGTAACTTTTTTGCCTCTGCAGCTCTTTCCTGGGTGGACCTTGGCTGTGTGGATTTGCCTCAGCCTCTGGGGTCAGGGCCAGTCCCTGGCTGGGATCTGCCAGCAGCTGCGCTGGTCTGGACCACACCACTGCTCCCCAGGATCTCTTTTCTTTTCTTTTTGGGTCTTTTGGGGTTTTTTTGTTTGTTTGTTTGTTTGTTTTGATTTGATTTGTTTCTTACTGGGGATTGAAATCTGGCCTTTGGGCTTGTGAGGCAGGTGACTGGAACCACTGAGCCAAATCCCCAGCCCCAGTACACAGTCTAAGGTTGACTACCAGTTACCTTACCATATATCAAATTATTTTATTTTTGATGTATCACTTCTCATTATCTGGTATTTCCTTTTTTCTTGCCTGATCTGTCCCAGTTCCTTCTCAGAAAAAGAGATAAATAGAAAGAGGAGAGAGAGAGAGAGAGAGAGAGAGAGAGAGAGAGAGAGAGAGAGAGAAGAGAGAACCAGTCTTGTTAACTGCTATATTCCAGCATCCAAAGTGCTTGCCTACAGTAAGCACTCAACAACTATGTTTCAGTAATACAGAATGCTGTGTTTAGGTAGCATTATGAAAGTATGACCATGAATGAAACAGATCACTTCCTTCTACTTTGGGAGGATACAACCTGAAGTGAGACATAAAGAACTTGTATTTTTAAAGTATTCTTAGTGTGTGGACTCAGAACTTTTTTGGTCACGCAATTGCAGTGTTTAAGAGAAACACTTCTTAAAGTCAGTAGTTTTAAAACACAAATAAAGACTGAAAGAAAAACTTTCTCTTTTTCAGAAAGCAATGTGAGCACATAGACTCAAAGTGATTAGTTTCTTGGAGATATAGCATTCATGATTATCTGCACTGCCACCAAAAATAAATATTGGAAAGTTTTAAGATGTGCTGGATTCTATCTTGCAAATAAATGCACAGATATATGTACAGATATAAATTTGATCCTGAATTCAATTTTAAGTAAGTTTAACCTGAAAAGTCTGCTTTGTCCTTAGGTGCTGATTACAATTAAATCATATTAAGTTTTACTCCACTTCTAAGACTTACTAGCATGAGTTGATTTGAACTGGATTAAAACTTACATGGTTATGATTCAATTGATTTGCCATGGAAAAATAATTCATTAGAACATTTTCAAAGGAGAAGAGTTTATCATGTATATCTCTCTTGGTTTAACTTCATCACAATTTAATCCTATAGTTACTCTTTGGAGGATATAACTTAGAACAAAATATCAAATACATTTTAATCAGTGAGTTGTATTTTTTTGAGGTTAAGTATTTTTCATGAACACAAATGGCAGTATTCCACAAATGGTAATTACCTGGCTGGAGTGATTGTCTAGACTTGGAGGCTACAAAGGATACATTCCCCTCAACAGTCTTTTACAAAATTTACTTCTTTTAACTATAGACTGTTTCATTATATCCAAATAAAATATTAGAGATCATTTCAAAAATTTCCTATCGTCAGGAATGTAAAACATGCCCCCCCTTTTTTTTGGTACCAGGGATTGAACTCATGTCCTTGCGCTTATGAGGCAGGCAGTGACACCACTGAGCTAAATCCCTGGCCCTAACATGCCATTTTAATTCATCATATATGTGCTAGTGATCCTGAGTCAACCTCTTTTACTAATTAATTATTTTTTATTTCATCTCCCATATGATGGGTTATTTGAAAATTCAAATTTCATTTCCTTAGAGTCTACTTTAAAATGGCATTGTAGCCAGGGATTTAGCTCAGTGGTTGGGTGGCCTGCTTCGCAAGCGCAAGGACCCGAGTTCGATCCCCGGAATCACACCCCAGTGGCATTGTACTGGGCATTGAGTCATTCATTCATTAATTCATCCAAAACCTAACAAGACTTTTCTTTACGCCAGACATACTTCCAGATACTAGAGATAGATAGGTAAGATATTGGTTTTCTCTTTAAGTCATAAACAATCTTGAAAAAAAAATCTCTTTTTCTATTTATTGGTAGTTTTTTAAAATTTCTCCAATGAATGGGAAAATTAAAGTGCTTTTTCGAAAGCATGATTTGTCATATTTAAATGGATAGTACTGAGGAGTTATTTTGATTTTGCTTAGATATTTGATTTTCTTCTCATTGCCACAGACATGTGAATATGGAAATTCTTACATTATTAACTCTGCTATTTATATATTTTTGTGGCAAAATTCAGTTTTTCTTTCTGTACTAATAATAATCTTTTTTGTGGATGACTAAAGGCAACCCAAATTTATAAAGGAATTGTTCTCTACTAGCTTATTTGGAGGTTAGCTCTTTAAATCAGAATAAATTTCTGTAGATGCTATATTGCATGCATGAGTTTGGCTCTTAGGCTTGTTTCAAAGCATATTTAACCTGAAACAAAATGAAAATATGGTAGTGATAGCAAAAGTCTAAATCCTGTCTCCTAGAAGTAAGAAGGCATTTAGAGTAGAAAAAAGAGGAAAAGCGGAATTTCTCATATTTCCTAGTTTTAGAGTCCCCGTTGTGTGATTTAGAAATGAAAAACATATTTTTAGAGCAGCATTTCTCAGGTTTTCATGAGCATAAAAATTCTGAGGATTTTGTTAAAATGCAGATTTGCTTCACTGGGCTCAGGAAGGAGCCGGGAGTTCTGTATTTCTAGCAAGCTCACAGGAGATATTGCACTACCAATCTTCAGACCGTGCTTTCTGTGACAACATTTCAGATTTTCTTAACTAGTCATAGGACTTCAGTCTTCAGAATCCTTCTACACAAGCTGCCCTGTGTTGACTGTTGTCTAAATTTACCATGACAACCTGCCATCCTTCCTGCCCTTAAAATGCCAATTCTACCCTCATCACAAGATCCCTCATCACAAATAAAGCTGATTTCAGCTAATATGTAGAAGAACAACTGATTTAACTTACTTCATCTTTGTGGTACTAATGTCATATTAACCTAAAAATACTTTGATTTTCTTTTGTGTGTATGAAGAACCAAGGATCAAATCCAGAGCCTTAGGAGCATTAGCCAACCCTCTAGACTTGAGCCACATCCAAAGACCGGGTTTTTAAGGAAAGTATGCCTTAGCTAAAGGGAGTCTCCACTTGCATGGAGTTTTGAGTGTGGGGTAAAATTAAAAACAAAATCAAACAAACAAACAAAAACATCCTGGCATGGTGGTGCATTCCTGTTATCCCAGCTACTTGAGAGGCCAGATTCAATGATCACTTGAGCCCAGGAGTTCGCTGATGAAGGGACATCTCTGATCCTAGACCTCTCCCAAAGCTCAGTTGAGGGTTTTTCTGGGGACGTGATGCTCCAAAGTTACTCCTGTATCTAAGAGGCACTTCTATTTATCCACTTCTGAACTAGCAAAGCCTTTGACACAACAGGTTTACTACTTGTTCATTATTAAATTTTCTTTGAAACAACCAAAACTTATGCTCGTACTTTATATGTGGCACTGTGATCAGTTGTCATATTCACAATCCAATTCTTAAGAAGTTTATTGTTTAATATGCCTGCAATTTTACAGAATTATTTCCTTAGAGAAAACTAATTTCTGCTTTCAGTTCAATCTGTTGTTTCTTATTGTACTTATGGAAAGCTACTTGTAAACTTGGGGAAGTCACTGTCTTTAGAAGCTTTTGTTTTTCAATTTACCATTTCAGTTTCAGTTCTGTAGCTTAATATTATTATTTCTAGGTGACCTGTTTGCATCTCCTTATTCACTCTGATCTCCATAGGCCTAATCCAGTGCTACTCCTCCTCCTACTCTTTTATTCTATATATCACTTCTTAAAAAGTATGCCCTGTCCTGAAAAAGGAAGTATGCCCTGGGTCAGGTGTGGGGACTTACACTGTCAATTCCAAGCTCTCAGGAGGTTGAGCCAGGAGGTTCATTAATTCAAGGCTAGCCTGAACTACAAAGTGAGATTATGTCTTAAAAAATTTATCTGTGTTGTCCTCCACTAAATTAGGTAAACATGTATTGCCTACAGGAGCCTTTTTGCATTTGTATTTGATCAGTACAGAATTTATGAATAATAACTATGAGAATGAAGAGAAGAAGGGAGGAAGAATGGGAAAGAGAAAAAAAAAAGGGAAAAAAGGAGGAGGAGAAATTAGATGTAGGTATTGTCAGGTTCACCATATGCCACAGGAGCCATGATTATCAAAGTGTGTGTGTCCACCACCTATTACTGACTGGCTACCTAGGAACATTTGAATTTTCATTTAGATTTTTTTACATTTATACTTTATATGCTGTACAATATAAGGAAATGTACTATAAATTAGCTTGCACAGTCACTTTCCTGTACTTTTTCAAGAATTTCTGACAATATCTCACCCCACTGATTCTATAGATTTCATGATTATTGTCTTATAGCTTGTGGTTTTGGAATCTGAACTGAACAGATATATTAGAGTTCTCCAGAGAAATAGAATGAACAAGATGGTGCTGTGGTTAAAGCACTATCTTAGTTTCTTTTCTTACTGCTGAGACAAAATATCCAATACTCAAAGTTAAAGGAGGAAAAGTTTATTTCAGCTCACAGTTTGCACAGGTATGGGTCCATAGTCAGTGGGCCCCCAGGTGGGGTGGCATAGCAGGGGAGAAACAGTGCATGGTGTGGCAATCAGAAGGCAGCAGATCAGCAAGCAGCAGAAGCAGCCTGCCTTCCTTCTGATATTTTATATTCCATCCGGGCTACATACCTACTGATAGGTGCCACTCATACCTAGGGTTGGGCTTCTGTTGTCCACATCCTTAATCACAGTATCATATAATCAGTCCACATGTACATACTCTAAATGCAGCCACCTCTGAAATTCTCCATCTATGACCACATGAGACTTTGGGACATATCTAGATATAAGCCATAACAAGTGGCCTATATATCAAATGCTGAATCCTGAGGGTGATGGTATTGGGAGGTACTGTGAACTTTTGAGAGAAGAGGCCTCCTGGGATGTCTTTAAGTCATTTATTTTTGAGCCATGGAAGTCATGCCCCAGATGGGGATTGAGGAGCCTGAGCTTCTTCTTTTGTCTTTTTCGGTTCCTGGACAGGAGGTGAGCAGTTTGCTTTGTGACACACTCCATGCTGTTGCAATCCATCATGCCCACCACAGGCCTATGGCAATGAGTTTACCTGACCTTAAACTGGAACCTCCATAACAGTGAGCCAAAATAAACTTTTCACTTCATAAAGTATCTTATAATCTTAACTCTTTATACGCTGTCTCAGGTTTTCAGTTTTAATAATGGAAATTTGACTAACAGAGATGGCATATAGAAAATAGACAGAAAAAGAGATTTACTTAAAGGAATTGGCTGACCTGATAATAAAGGGGACAAATCCAAACTATGCAGGGTAAACCAGTAGGCTAGTGATCAGGAAAGAGCCAACGTTTCAGTTCAAGTCTAAATGCCATTTAGAGGCAGAATTCTCTCTCTGGTGGGAGCTAGAAGGTCTGTGCTGATGGGGTGAAGGAGTTGTGCCGCCAGGCTGAGGGATCTGCACTGGAGACAGAAAGTGATGCTCAGGGCAAAGACCAGAGCTCCGTGAAGAGAACAGCTGCCTTCCCCAGCAAAGAGCAAGGACTTGAGCTCCTCTGACAAGGAGAACAGCCATGTTTGCATCAAGAAAATCAGCCTTGGCAAGCTTCTCCGGGAAACTCAACAGCATACCATCTTCCCCTCCAGTTCTTCTTTTATGCCTTTGGTGACAATTCTCGGGTGGGTCTTCCACACCCAGAACCGTGCTGCCTCGATTCAGCTGGGCATTCCAAGTTGACCACTGTCCACAACAAATGCTGAAGAACGTTGATTTAAATGCTCATCTTTCCTCAAACATTCTACCAAAGCATACAGAATATTGTCCCTTAACTTGGGACAAGGCAAGTTGACATGTAAAATTAACCACCATCACAGGAGCAGGTATCAAAACAAAAACAAAAACATATTCTATTTTAAAATAACATGTCAAGCTGTGCGTGGTGGTGCATGCCCGTATTCCCAGCAGTCAGGAGGCTGAGGCAAGAGGATCACTGTGATTTCAAGGCCAGCCTGGGCTACATAGTGAGTTCAAGGCTAGTCTGAACTATATAGGGATACCATCTCAAAAAAGATGTTGAGATGGTATTAGGTATGAGAATTATTCTAACACTTCCCAGGACTGATCTGACTGATCTGACCATGATGCCTTGAAAAGTCTGACCAGTTTGGTACCCCTGTCTCATTAGATGTGTTTACACACCCAGGGATTATCAAGCTTCATGAGTGTGTGGGGTAGAGATAAAGGAGGAAAGAGGGAGGAGGAAATGTAATCCTCTGGGAGAAAAATAAAACATATTTCTTCCATTATAAAGTATTTTATTCTAGTAATTTTTAAAGAAATTTTCACTTTGAAATTACTAGAATCATTTAAAATTCTTGAAGCTTAAGTTTCATGTGATAAAACTATACAATTTAATCCTTGAAGAGAAGCACTCATTTTCATTTTACATACATATTTCTGTATTGGACTCCTCCTAAGAATTTCTAGTTCCACTCATGTGTAAAATTTCATGAGACATTTATGCTGAGTCTAGATGGTCCCTTTGTGCTACATTTATTTGACTTGTGGATTTTCCAATTAAAGATTATTTAGTCTAAAAATATTTGATCTTTTAAACTTGTATGAGGTGATAAAAAAAGGACAAGGGATATAAAAATGCAGACCCACATTAAAGACTGCCTTATTTCTATCTAAAAAAAAATAAACAAATTAACATTAAGTTCAAAATAAAAATATCAGTGATGGCTCTTTGGACACAATTTTATAGAGCTTTTTGTTGTTTTAAATTGTATAATTATGTAGGATTTAATTTTCTTTTTTAATTAAGTTTATTGGTACATTTTAGATATACAGTACAGTTACATTCATTATTGGGATCGCGTACCTTTACATGACAGGTCTCGGTTCTCATTTTTTCCCCTTGTCACTGCCCTCCCTTCACCCCCTCCTCCCCTCCCCATTTATAAACACTTCATTTCCATTTTTTCATTATCTCATATTTTTTCTTTTCCCTTATTACCTTTCCCCTAACCTTCCCATTTTCCCTACACCGTTAGCCCCTTTTTTCCTATTTCACATGGCCAATTATCTCATTAGGAACTTATTTACTATTATAGTTTTTCACACCAGAGAAACTATTCGGTATTTACACATGCATGTCTTATTTATTTCACTTAGGAGTATGTCCTCAATATATATCCATTTTCCTATGAGTGAATCTAATTTCTCATTCTTTGTGGCTGAGTAGTATTCCATTTTATAGAAAAACCACATTTTCTTTATCCAGTTTCCAACTGATGGGCAAATAGGTGTTCCCAAGTTTTAACTATTACAAACTGTGCCTCTATAAACATAGTTGCACATGCATCACTGTGGTATGATTCTTTTAATTCTTTTGGAAAGATACCCAGCAGAGGGATGGCTGGGTCAAATGGAACTTCTAGTCCCAACTCTTTGAGGTATCTCCATATTGATTTCCATAGTGGTTGCAACAGTCTGCACTCCCACCAACAATGGAGAAGAGATCCCTTCTCCCCACAACCCCACCAACATTTGTTGTTGTGTGATTTCTTGATAGCAGCTATTCTTTCTGGGGTGAGGTGGAATCTCAGTGTTGTTTTCATCTACATCTCTCGAATCACCAGTGATGTGGAACATTTTTTCATATATTTACTTGATGATTTTACTTGTTTTTCTGAGAAATGCCTGTTCATTTCAGATGCCCATTTTTTAATTTGGTCTTTATAGTTGAAGGGGGCTGATTGTTTTGAGTTCGTTACATATTTTAGATAATAGTCCTTTGTCTGAGTAGCAGCTGGTAAAATTTTTTTTCCTCATTGTAGGTGGTCTCAGTACTGTTGATTGTTTCTTTTGTAGTGCAGAAGCTTTTCAATAAGATGAGATCCCAGTTGTTGATTCTTTCTCCTAGTTCCCTTGCTCCTGAGGATTTGTTCATAAAGTCTTTTCCTATACCAATGTCTTCAAGAGTTCTGCCTAACTTATCTTCCAGAAAGTTTAGAGTTTCTGTTTTAATATTTAGATCTTTAATCCACCTGGATTTTAATTTAGTGCATAGTGAAAAATAAGGGTGCAGTTTTAATCTTTGGCAGGTTGAAGTCTAGTTTTTCCAACACCATTTATTTAAGAGGCTATCTTTCCTCCAGTGGGATGGTCAGCTCCTTTGTCAAAGATGAGGTAGCTGAGTGCATCTGGAGTTGTTTTTGTGTCTTCCAATCTGTTGCATTGATTCTCAGATCTGTCTCTTTGAAAGTACCATGCTGTTTTTATCACGGTGGCTTTGTAGTATAGTTTCAAATTGGGAATTGTTATACCCGCACCATGTGTCTGCTGCCTAGTATGGCTTTTGCTATTCTAGGTCTCTCATATTTTCAAATGAATTTTTGGATTCTTTTTTCTAGTTCTGTGAAATATAGTGTTGGAATTTCAATCAGGATTGCATTGAATCTGTATAGCACTTTTGGTAGTATGGCCATTTTCACTATGTTGATTCTTCCTACCCAGGAGCAGGGGATGTCTTTCCATTTTCTTATCTCCTCTTTGATCTCTTTTTCAGAGCACTGTAATTTTCAGTGTAGAGGTCTTTTGCTTCTTTTATTTGGTTGATTCCTAGATACTTCATTTTTTTTTGGATGCTATTGTGAAAGGAATTGTTTCCTTAATTTCTCTCTCAATGAGTTTGTTATTTGTGTACAAGAAGCCTATTGATTTTGGGGTATTGATCTTGTATCCTGCTACTCTGCTGAAAGTGTCAATTAAGTCTAGAAGTCTTTTGGTAGATTTTTTGGGGTCTTCAAAATAGAGTATCATATCATCAGCAAATAATGACAGTTTAACTCCTTCCTTTCCTATCAATATTGCTTTAATTTCTTTTTCTTGTCTAATTGCTATGGCTAATGTTTCCAGAACTATATCAAAGGGGAGTGGTGATAGTGGACATCCTTGTCTTGCTCCTGATTTTAGCGTGAAGGTTTTCAGTTTTTGGCCATTTAATATGATGTTGGCTGCTGGTTTGCCATAGATAACCTTTGTTAAGTTGAGATATAGACCATCTATTCCATTTTTTTGCAGGGTTTTTATCATGAATGGGTGTTGAATTTTGTCAAATGCTTTTTCTGCATCTATCGAGAGGATCTTATGGTTTTTCTTCCTTGACTCTGTTAATATAGTGCGGTACATTTATTGAGTTATATATGTTGCACCATCCTTGCCCAGGATGTATGATCTTCTTGATGATCCTCTGTATTCTGTTTGCTAGTATCTTATTAAGGATTTTTGTGTCTATATTCATTAAGGAGATTGGCCTATAGTTCTCTTTTTTAGTTGTGTCTTTCCCTGGTTTGGGAATCAAAGTGATACTTGCTTTCAGGAATGAATTTGGAAGTATTGCTTCCCTTTCAATTTTATTGAAAAGTTTGAAGAGTAATGGCAGTAGTTCTTCTCTAAATGTATTGTAAAATTCAGCAGTGAATCCATCAGGACCTGGGCTTTTCTTTGTTGGTAAATTTTTAATTACATTTTCAATTTCATGGACTGTAATTGGGGTGTTTAAAATGCTTTTATCTTCCTCATTCAACTTTGGTAATTCATAAGTATCTAGAAATCTGTCCATTTCTTCTGTGTTTTCCATTTTGTTAGAGTACAGGTTCTCAAAGTAGGTAGGGATTATCCTCTGGATTTCTGTTGGATCTTTTATGACTTTACCTTTTTCATTCCTAATTGCATGGATTTGGGCCTTTTCTTTCCTTTTTTTGATAAGGTTACCTAAGGGTTTATCAATTTTATTTATTCTTTCAAAAAAACAACTCATTTATTTTTTGTATCATTTTCTTAGTTTCCCTTGCATTGATTTCTGCTCTTATCTTGATAATTTCCTCTCTTGTTCTAGCTTTAGGTTTTTCTTGCTCTTATTTTTCTAGGATTCTAAGATTCATCATTATGTTGTTTATTGGAGCTTGCTCTTTTTTCTAGTGTGGGCATTCAGTACTACGAATTTTTCATGTAGTACTGCTTTCATTGTGTCCCATAAATTCCTGGAAGTTGTACTGGCATTTTCATTTATTTGTGAAAACTGTCTGATTTCTTCTTTAATTTCCTCTGTGATACATTGATTGTTCAGGAGAGTGTGTGCAATTTCCATGTGTTTGTTAAGTTCCTATTGTTTTTTGTGCTATTGATTTTCAGCTTGATTGCACTATGATCTGATAATATACAGGGAATAACTTTGATTCTTTTGTATTTATTCAAACCTGTTTTGTGAGCTAGTATGTGATTTATCTTGGATAATGACCTATGTGCAGCTGAAAAGAATGTATATTCTGATTTTGTGGGGTGGAAACCCACTATAGATATCTATTAAGTCCATGCTTTCAAAAGCTTAGTTCAATTCTAGTATTTCGTTGTTGATTTTTTCCTGGATGATCTGTCTATTTGTGACAGTGGGTTATTTAGGTCCCCCAGTACAATTGTATTAGTGCTTATTGGGTTTTTCATGTTTCTTAATATTTCTTTTATATACTTGGGGGCATTAATAGTTATTGCACATATGTTTATGATTGTCATCTCTTCCTCTTGAATTGTTCCCTTTACAAGGATGCAGTGGCCTTCTTTGTCTCTTTTAATCAGTTCTGGTTTGAAATTAACTTTGTCTGTGAATAAGATTGCTACCCCTGCTTTTTTCTGGGCTCCTGTCGCATGGAGGATTGTTTTCCATCCTTTCACTTTCAGTCTATGGGCTTCTTTTTTCACTAGGTGTGCTTCTTATATACAACATATTGGTGGATTTTGCTTCTTAATCCATTCTGCCAGTCTATTTCTCTTGATTGGTGAGTTGAGACCATTGACATTGATGGTTATAATTGATATGTACTGACTTATTATGTCATGTTATTGGCCTTTTATTGACTCTTTTTACTTTTTCACCTTCTCCTTTTAGTTTCTTGCCTTGCCTATTTGATTTTCTCTGTTGGGCCTCATGGTGTTGTTGCCTTCATTGTCTTTTTCTAGGATCTTGTTTAGAATTGCTTGTAGTGCTGGTTTGGTATTCATGTGGTTTCTCAGGTGTTCTTTGTCATGGAAGTATCTTATTTCCCCATCCATTTTGAAAGAGAGTTTTGCAGGATACATCAGTCTAGGTTGGAGGTTGTTTTCTTTTAGTACTTGAAATACCTCACTCCAGGCTCTCCTTGACCTAAGGGTTTGTGTTGAAAAGTCTGCTGTGATTTTGATGGGCTTTCCTTTGCATGTGATTTGTTTCTTTACTCTTATTGTTTGTAGTATTTTGTTCTTCTGTTGGGTTTCTGGGATCTTGATTATTATATGTCTAGGTGTAGATTTTTTTGATTGTGGCTAGTTGGAGTCCTATATGCCTGACTTATCTGTATGTCAAATTCTTCCCCTATGTTTGGGAAGTTTTCTGTCATTAATTCTGTGAACAGCTTTTTTAAGTCATTTGTATTTTCTCCTGCTACTTCATGGATTCCAATCAGTCTTATGTTATTCTTCTTTGCGTTATCTAGGAGTTGTTGGATTGATTTCTCACGAACCCTCACTGTTTTTAAGAGACCTCTCTTTACATGGTCACTAACAATATCTGAGACTCTATCTTCGCATTCTTTTATTCTGCTGCAAACACTTTCAATATAATTTTTAATCTTCTGGATATCTGTTTGAATCTGTTTTATGGATTCTATTTCTCTCCTATGTTGGGTGTTTATTGTTTCCATTTCTTTCTTATGCTGGGCCTTCATGGCTTCTATCATGGTCCTAAGCTCATCTATTTTTGTTTTTTTTTTGGTCAGTTTCTGTTCTAGAGTCTCAAATCATGACTTTCATTTTGCTCATCATCTCTATGGTTATCTGGGAAATTATTTCTGTTTTGAATTTTTCTAGAGCCTGATTGATCTGTTTTGTTCTTTCCTGTGCTTTGAGTTAAGAGTGTCCTGGTGGTTCACTATCATCCTCATTTGCCCTACTGTTTGCCATTGGTGAACTGGAAGCCTGTCTTTGTGTCTCATTTAAGTGTTTTCTCATTTTTATTTTTGTTGTTGTGCTGTCCTTGATTTAATCTCTGGGTTATCATCCAAATCTTCCTGATATAGTTGTGCCCTTGCTTCTAGGTCTCTAATTACCCATAGACATTCTCATCTTCATAACATCAGACAAAACAGCTCATCAAATCAACCACAATCCTTTATTCCAACTGATATAATCAGCAGCACAATATGATCAAGCACAACTTGCAAATTGACTACCCATGGTAGTCACTAGTCTATCACCCTTAAACAATGTGAATTAAATTAAAATCAAGTAGCAGTCCAAAATATGTCTTCAGAGAACAAACTTTTCCACATAGCATATTACAATTTAGGATGGAAGCTCAGACAGAGCTAGGACGAGAGGAGTAGATAAGTAAAAGAATTGGAGAAAGTTTCAAGTGAAGCCAGAGGACATAGAATGACCACACAATCTTCAGGAAACTGTTAAATTCAAAAGGGATAGATAGAGTAGAAGTATAAGGACAAGAACATATCCCCTTAACAGTAATAGGGGCTCACTTTCCCTTGAAACCACTGACCCCTGTGTGAGGTAGAATGACAGAAGAAAAGAACATAAAGAAAAGAGAAAAAATGATAAAAGAAGAAATCTGAGTTAGGGCAGGAGCAGAAACAGAAAGGGAGATGAGGGATGATATGGTGGAGCAACAGACTGAGTTGGAGAAAGAAGACAGAAAAAAGAATTTACAGAGTGGAATGAGGAAAAGAAAGAAAAAAATCAATGTGAAGGGCCTCTTTCAGACTATATCTCTGCTGCCATAATATACAGCATGTGCTGCCATGTGCATAAACAAGACCTGTGATCTCAGCTAGCTGGTGGCCGAACCCCACGATGCAATCTGACCTAGGGCTGCAAGGCCCAGATTGAGTTCCCTGACCTGAAGGGTTGAACTCCACACAGTTCTACTACAGATTTCCCCCACCCTTTCTTTAAAGATGTTCAAAGTTGGGAGCTCAGAAAAATACCCTTTATGACCACCTCTGCCTCTGCAGAGTGGGTCCAAAGACTGGCACAATCAGGAGGTCTGAGGCCGTGGCGGGGGCGTGTTGGTAGGGTTCAGGGGCGCCACTGCGACTACCTTCCTGGCGCTGGCTTGAAGGGGGTGGTCTGGCAGGGGAGGGTGTGGCTACCTGCCCCATGGACTCTGCCCAAGTGGGCCCTCCTGGCACTGGAGAGATGGCAGCAGCCCAGCAGGGGAGGGCATGAGCTTTTTAAAATAATTCAGATTTATAGTCATTGCATTGTGTACACATCAATTTCTGTGAAATAATTTATCCCAAAGGTAACATTCAATTTTTAGTATAGAAGTTACTAGATTGTGGACAATTAAAATTACAATTCTTGTATTTTTTTAGTAGAATAGAACTTGGATCTATTAAGGTGCTTGCGCCTCATATACCAGCATAAGGAAATATGTTATCCTATTAGCAGCACCCTCGCCTTTATGGTGTTTAGAACTGTTCCTGAGTTCTAAAAATTTTCCTTTGCAGCATGTTGATACAGTTTTATTCAAATAAGTCAGGATTTTTGTTTTGAGTAGTTCATTGGAACAAACATGAAGTTCACAGCCTTGGAAAAGAGGAGGCACAGGAGTGGAAGTAAGAGCCTTGGCTTTAAGGAATTAGCACAGTGAATTAATGTGTGAAGATCAGAACTTCAAGTTTTACCAAAAAGTGCACTTCTTGGGGTAACCTTGTATTTCTGACATCTCCCACCACAGGGCTTTCCTCTTCTGATCACTTCTCATGTCCACTCTTATTTATCGAGAGTAGATATGACTGCTGGTGTCTCCTGTGTGTTAGTTACCAGCAACTGTTCTGCTTCATCAGAAACTGGATGTTCCAGGATATCCTAAGAGTACAAAGTGTTTTCATTGTGAAGATGACTTCCAATGTATTGTGAAGTTTAGCCCCCAGACCTTTGATCATAAATATTGTTCTACAAATATCAGTCTTTGTGTAGTGTTAAATTTCTCATCACTGCAGATTGCACATTGTGTCCCAGCACTTGTTTTTTACTTTGATAATGCACAGACATAACATCTTGACAGTTCTCAAGACTTTTACTGGCAAAAATATGGTCATTCAAGTAATAATCTGCATCTATAATAAAGAATCTTCTGAAAATTACATAAGCCAACAAAATTAAAAATGGTTCATCAGATATGACTTTGATTTGGTAAATCTTAGCCCAGAGAAGTTGCCTGAGTGGAAGGATAACTTTCTATAATCTCTAGGGTTAAAGAAAATTGCGCTAGCCTTCAGTATCAATTTCTGCCCCAATGTAGGGAGAAAGATGACTGAAACAAGTCTTTAGCCTTTTGAACTCACTGAATAGAGTAAACCATAGCATAGTAAGGGCCTTGACTTAAGAGACCTATCATTTAAGCAGAGCCATGGGTCTGTAGCATGAGCCCCATTCAGATCATCAGAATGGGGCATTTATCATGAAAGAGAGTACTGTGCATCCTATCTTAAATCCAGATCCTGAAGAGGAGACTTGGACAAATCTGGAAATGTTTTCAAAATTAAAGAAAGTGAAAGGACTGCAACACTTCCTCAAGAACAAAGAATGTCACATCTCAAAAATGCAGCCAAAGGATTATGGATGGCAACTAGGGAAGAGATGAAATTGAAGGCCTTTCACCTGATGAAGAATGCTAAATTATTTCTTCTAGAGTTTACCTAATAAAGTAGCTAGTTCTTCACTGTTTGAAATACTTCCCTATTAACCCAATTCTATTTTATTGAATTCCCCATTATCCTGTTGGTGGCCTGACTTGTTGATAGGGTTCACTTAATTTTAGTTTTTAGTGGGAGGCTAAGGAAAACTATTTTCCCCCTCAGTACATTGTAAGGGTGTTTGAGGAATACAAAGATAAAAATACTCAGAATTTGTCAAATACATTTTTTTATTCTTGATATGGGAATGGAATGAGTTCCTGTGATCTGTGTGATTTAGTCTTTAAGAAATAAAACTAGTGAGCCATTCTCAGTCAAGTTTTTAAGTAGCATCCCTGCACTCCCACTTGATTCCTATAGATCAAGAACTTCAGCTACCTTTCCTGGGTGTTGTAGCTTTTCTCCAGGCAAGAGGTTTGGGACACTGACCTCTGATGTTTCTTTGGGGAAGAAAGGAGGCAGAAGCCCTTAATTTATGCTATAGTATATGCTACAGTTTTGATATGTCTTCAATGTGTCCCCGAAGAGTTCATATGCCAGAAGCTTGGTCACCAATTTGGCAATATTTAGAGGTGTGGATTCTATGAGAGGTGGAGCCTAGTGTGAGGCAATTATACCATTGGCACTATTATTGTTGGAAGAGATTACAATAGTTTTTGAGCCTTGGTCAGTTACCAAAAAGAACAAGTTGTTAAAAAAGAGTATGCCTGACCCTCTGTACTCTCTGATATCCTTTCTCACCATGTAACTCCTCTTGCACGTGCTCCTGCCATAATGTGTTGTAACCAAGAGACTAGGGACTTCCCTAGAGCATTAATAGAATTCCCTAGAGGATTCCCTAGAAACAGATGTTGGCATCATACCCTTGGACATCTACAGCTGTGAGCTAAATAAACTTCTTTGCTTCATAATGTATCAACCTCAGGTACAGTATTTAGCTATAGTGATGGACACAAACTATACAATATAGTTAAGAACAAAGTCAGCCGCCTACAAGCTAGGCTCTAACTTTAAAATATTTCCACGTACTCTTTTAAAGTAGAGTCTAAAATCATGCTAGACAGAATGGAAACTTGTGAAGATATTTAGCTTATAATAAATGAGAAAAAGGTTTCTTACTTTGTTGGGGATAAAACAAACTCCTCTCTCACAAGTCAGTGTGTGTGTGTGTGTGTGTGTGTGTGTGTGTGTGTGTTTGTGTGTGTGTTTGTGTGTGAATGCCCTGTTTGCATTATTCTAAAGAAACTGAAGAAACTTGTTTGGCTTAAAGTTCTATCTCCCCAGCCACTTGAGATGCCAGAGCTGTGTTGTCATACTTCATACCCTCAAAACAAGACAAGTTTTTCCCCTCTCTCTTTGAAAGCCAGACATCACTGCCAGCTAGCATCACTAAGGGCTGGGAAAGAATGTGAAATGTTAGGCAATGAATTCCTAAGCACCAGGGCTGGGAGTGCCTCTGGGTCCAGCCATGATCACAGACCTTAATACCTTTTGTTCTGTGTCCCTTGTCATATTGGAAGGAGGTCAGCCCCAGAGGAACTGATCACTATGGGGAAAGTTTCCAGAAAAGGAAAATAAAGCAAAGAAATATCTTTACTTCTGTTTTTGTGAAAAAAAGAGAAAAATTCCTCCAAACCTTGACTGCTTGTCTGAATCACCCAAACATTGAAGTCAGTGCTGATATGCATAGAAATATCTATGTTTTACAGAGATATTATGCTAACAAATGTCATATATGCAACGGCAGGTAGCAAAACCTGACTCTTCTCCATTCCATCTATCGTACATTGAGCAGTAATGGCTTTTTCACATATCTGCTTCCCTAAGAGATCCTACACTTCTGGAGGGCAAGGACTAGACCTTATTCCTCTTTGTGGAGATTGCAGTTAACATAGTACAGTGCCTGGCATGCAAAGTAGATCTCAAAGATAGTACAGTAGTTGAATGAAACATGGAAAAAGGATCAGCATAATTACTGCAAAACTCCTGTTTAGAATTGAAGATGACATACTCATTATGCTTAATATCCTATCCTCCCCAGTGTTCCCCTTCACAACTCTAAAGGTTAGAAAATAATTTGTAAAATCCTAACTGGCGAATGCACTACTGTCATATACGCTATAATCCGTATATCAGAGAGCCCAATTATCCAAGTAATTAAATCTGGTAAGTAGAGATGTAGGAATTATTCTCATTTAAAAATAATAATTACTGTACCTTCTGCCTTCAAAGCATCCTTTCTTCCCCACATGTTGTAACTCCAATTCACATAAAATCCATTGCATATAATTATTTTTCCTATATTACAATGAATGGATTTTTTCTCATTTTCTGATATGACAAATATTTTCTGACTTCATTGTAAACATACAAATGAAAATACTGATTTATTAATGCTATCTAAACAGTATGCTTAACTGTAAAATTTGATATGTTCCTTATAAGGTTTTGATCATACAAATTTTTTCTGCATTTTCATACTTCTTAAATTTCATATTATTTTGTAGATTTTGGTAAAGTGATCATTTTGGTCTTGCCTACTTAGCCTCTACTCTGATATTAGAAAAAGGAACAATGAAACTTTTTACTAATATATTCTCAGGGATTAAAAGTGTAATCAATAATAATATTGGGTTTTTTTGTAAACATTTTCACTGAGAATTTTCCTATGTTAAAAAGTACTTTTCTGCCAACAATAATCCTTTCCTTCTATAATGTTAGATATCTTTCATAATAAATTTTAATTTATATTTTTTAAGTCAAGTCCACAGTAAAGGTAAAGGCATGCTCTATATACATACTTGAGGTTATATCATTAAATTTAGAATATTTTCATGTTTATCTATATTACAGACTTTATCATACGTAATTCTAACATTGGTCACATCTGAAAATCAATCTGGTTCTTAACAAAGTATGAATAAACTAAATAAGTGTGTGAATATATGTATATATTTATATATAGGTACATATATTCATATATACGTTTTGTCAAGCAGTAAGTATATAATATCTCTTCATATGTCTTTGTTATTCAGAAAATATAGCCTCTATTTTATTTTAATTCTTTGAATTATTTTGTATTAATTATATTATTTTGACTTACAAATTGCACTGTTAAAGATCTTTTGAGATCTAAATTTTAAAATGTATGTTAAAAACATGGCAGCAATTTTATTCTCAACATACCACCACATAATTTTAAAGTTTGATTTTTTCTATTCTAGATCCAGAGGATTATTTTTTTGTTTTGGTTTGGTTTGGGTTTTTTTTGGTACTGAGGATTGAACTCAGGTCCTTGCGCTTGCAAGGCAGGCCACCGAAATGCTGAGCTAAATCCCCAGCCTCCAAAGGATTATTTTTGTTAACAATGGAATGAGAGGAAGCCAGAACAGATATGCATTTTTTGATTTAATGTTCAAACTTTCAAGCTTCTATTATACACAAATTATGGGTTTGCAGGTCTTCTTTTAATTAATTAGTTGAAAATGGAAAAGTTAATTACATATAATTATAAATTTAGTTGAATACAGAACTTGTGCAATCCCAATAGTCCTGTTAAGTAAGCCCATGTTAATTTTGCCAATGATGTCCTGGGAAGGATTTGTGGAAGTGATTCTGATGTCATTAACCTAGCTCTATACATTTGTCCGTCAATACATACATAAAAAGACAGATAAAATATTTTGAATTTAGAGTAAGAAAATATTTGTATTTTCTATTTGAATCTTTTTATATGAATATCTCCTGGTAAACTACAATTCTTTAGTGTCAAATTTTCTATCTTTCAAAAGCAAAAATTTCAGAAAAATATTTAGGGATCAAGGAATTATGGATAGATCCCCACACTATGTGTATTAAATGAAGAATTGATAAAGAATCATCATGTTGGGGGGGTGGTGATTTTTAATTCTATCTGCTTGGAAGGCTGAGGATCTCAAGTTGAAGGCTAGGTTGGGCAATTTACTAATACTCTGTCTCAAAGTGAAAAAATAAAAAATAGCTAAGGATGGGGCTCCGTGGTAGAGCACTTGCCTAGCAGGTACAATGCTTATGGTTCAATTCCCAGCAAAAATTAAAAATTAGAATAGTCACACATGTGTAAATACCGAATAGTTTCCCTGGTGTGAATAATCTGCAATAATACATAAGATCCTAATAAGATTACTGACATTTAGAAATGGGAAGAAAGGAGCTAAAGGTGTAGGGAAGGTGGGATGGGTAGGGGAAGAGTAAAAAGGGAAAAGAAAAAAATGTGAGATAATGAAAAGATGAAAATAAAGTGTTTGTAGATGGGGAGGGGAGGAGGGGCTGAAGGGAGGGCAGGGACAAGGGGAAAAATGAGAACCAAGACCTGTCATGTAGAGGTACAAGATCCCAACAATGAATGTAACTGTACTGTATCCCTAAAATGTACCAATAAACTCAATTAAAGCTGAAAAAAAATTTTAAAAAATTAGAATAGTTTTTAAAAAGCCTCAGTATTTGGCACACAGAAAGATTGTTCCACAAATATACAGGATACTTCAAAAGTTGTTGTCCAAAATTTACGAGTTGAGGTAAATAACTGAAACACAAAGGACATTCCCTCCCCGCAAAAAATCTATAAACAAAAGTAATGGCCTTTTCTGCATCCTCCCACTTCTTAATTTACCATACATTGCACCGTATTGCTCATGTACATAGTTATGCAAAGCTCACTCGCATGAGAGACATTCAGTGACCTTGCGCTTTTGGACTAGCAAGAAATTGCTAGTTCCTCCTTCCCTTTGACACTCTCTTCTGGTCACTTAATAGAGGGCCTATTCCAGGAGCAGGCCCTCATCATGATGTGACTTCCCTTAAAAAGGCTCCCACACTCCATGCTGGTATTATCTGTACCTCCCCATCTGCCTACTCAAGTATTACCTAACATTTTAACTGGGGTGAAGTGACCGGTGAGTCCAGATCTGAGAGGGAGCAAATCTCACGTTTTGGAAGGAGAACAAACAGTTCAGTTTGTCTGAAGTATGATGAGAGAGAAGAGAACGGGAGACTCTAACGATGGTGCTTTTGAAGTGTCCAGACCGTGGGAGTGATAAGCTCTGGTTATCTTTTTAAACAATCACTCTGACTGGTAGGTGAGAAACAGTCAGCAGGATAGAAATAAGGAGAACAGCTAAGGTGGAAGAGGTTGTATGCCAATTTCTAGACAAAAGTTTAGGAATGAGTGAATAGCAAATCACTTTTTAAAGCATGGTATTTAACTTACAATGAAAGAAAAAGAAGTATTATTTCTACAATAGTAATTTAATAAGGCAGAAAAGACATAATATTTACTATGACTTTTGCAGTCTTGCTGTATTTCCCAGGCTGGTCTGTCTCCTGGGTTCAATCAATCCTCCTGTCTCCATCTCCTAAGTAAGTAAGACTATAGGCATATGAACCTGCAAATGGTCTGATTCTCCGTCTAGATGCTTTTATTTGAAAGAAAGCTGGTTTTATTAAGAGAAGACTTAGCGTTAGGTAGAGATTTGTAAACATCTAATGAGAGTTTAGTTTTAGAAATCATATGAAACAGAGCTATATTATATTTAACCTAAGTTTAAAACTCATACCTTTTCATGCTAAGAATATGGAGCTTATCACTCTTGACTAACAAATTTTTATCTTTTAGATTACAAAGAGTAAAAAAATGAAAGATTAGATTAGATTAGAAAGAGTAAAAAAATGAAAGAGGGAAAAATGAGAGGTTTACTTGAGGATAAAGAAGAAAAAGTTGGAATAAATATCAGGGAGAGAGAGAATTAAAGAGGTATTGTATATATAAGAAACACTAGCTAAAATGGAGTTGACTAAGTTGTGAATGATGATAAGAAAATGTAGGCTTGTATTTGATAGGCTTCAGTGAGAAGAAAAAAAGAAAAGAAAATTCAGTTATTGGAGGGTGAAAATGCTTCACAATTTTGGAAGTGATCATGCAACCAAATATATTAATGGGAATTTTATAACTCAAAGTTTGTTAGTTTAGACAAAATTTGCACTATGAATTGATTATTAATATATTGCCACCTTCTTAAAGCTAATAAATAATAAAAGATCTTCTAAGAGTTTAATGAATTAAAATTATAAACACTTCTTGAACTTATCCCAGTGATATCAACAAATTTCCCACTCCAGAATACATTGAAATATTAAATACATATATTCTATCAAAGGATGCCTATCTGAGGTGTAGTGGCTAAACATTATCGTGTTTTAATGTGTTAGCAGTCTTTACCTGTATGAAAAAGAGATATTAGAGAACAGTTAATTCCTGGTTATGTTTTCTTATAGAAACAGTTCCCTTTATTATTTAATATATCCCAAAGTTTACATTTGGTAATGTGTATGATATACATGTGTGGATGTTTGTGAAAGTAGAAGGAAAATGCAGTGTTTTCTCTGGACATTGGCATTACACTTTAAGAAAGTCCTGAATTACGATTGCATAAAAATGTCATTTAAGTACTCTATATGTAAAGCTAATTGTGAAAATTGAGCTCAAACACATTGACATATTATACTGTACTAAAATGAGATTACATAGATCTTAAATGTTATTACTTTGATTATTACTTGTTCTCTAATTCTTTAAAACAAAGGGATATAAATACATACTAATCACAACATCACCTATAACAGTAAGAAAATTAATAATTTTTCAAAATAATAAAACTGGAAAATCTATATTTTTATCTTTCCTGGCCAGAGGAATTGTATTAGCAGAAGGCTAGTAAGAATCATCCCTACTTTTTGTGAATACGATTTTTGCTACAGTATAGGTAGGGCCTTAAATACATTTCTCACTACTGTATCTATTTTTCATTTCTCATTCAACATGAAATTCAATTTAATTCACTGTCTCTAAGTTGCAAGCTGTTTAAAAAAGTTTAGGTAAAACAGTAATCCTTTATGGAGTATTTTATTGTTAACTTTTTTCTCCCAGCAATAACATAAAATGGATGTTTTTTAAAATGTGATGAGAATACATCTGGTAATTTTTTTCTCCTCACTATTCAAAATAGATTTCCTGCACCAGCAATGACAGTGCTCTCTCAACCAAGCAAGTAGCAGTAACATGGAATCTGGACACAAAATGCATGGGACCAACTGGCCTTGAGCTATGAAGGTCAAGTAATATGAGGCTATTTCAAAACAATAAAAAAGTCTTAATAGTGTTTTGATAAATGTTGTGCCAGATTTTGGATTTTTCCATGTTGGGCAGTTTTAGTTTTACTTCTATTTTACACAATTTTGAACATAATGAATAAAACCTACTTAGAAGTTTGAAATAACAGACATGGGGTAGAGTAAACTTTCTTTTAAAGCGTATAAACTGTGCACATTTTTATTTCTCTCTTGGGAGAGTTTTGGACTTCAGTGATCTCTGTTGCACCATTCATATTTTTGTGCCAAGGAAACAGCCTCCTGAAAGGAGAGGAGTTTTTAGAAAATGTTTTCCCACAAACTTTATGATGGATTTACTTCTAATTCACAGAAACTATGAAGCAACACATGTGTTATTATTTATGAGGTTCTGAGATTTTAGTTTTTAGGTAGCAATAGAAGACAAACCTTTGGTTCTAGAAGACTATATTATCTTTTGGTGAAGATGCAAGTTACTAGGAAAGAGGTAGAGGAGGCTTCTTACTATATATTGTTTGGGGAAGAAGTTTCCTGGATGAAATTACAGGTATATTTCTTTTAACTGTACATCTAAATTTAGTCCATTTTTATCCAAAATTAACATATGATACAGCACCCCGATATCTGGTATATAATCAAAAGAATTTAAATTAGTATATCAAATGTACCTCTGTGTTCAGTTCAGCATTGTTCACATTAGTCAAGATTACAATTGAGGGCTGGGGATTTAGCTCAGTGGCACCGTGACTACTTTGCAAGAGAAAAGTCCTGAGTTCAATCCCCAGTACCAAAAAAAAAAAAAAGATTTACAATCAAGCTAAATGAGCTTAGTGAATAGTGCTGCCAAGTGACATCCAGCTTTAGAACTGATGCATCAGACCTTAGTAACGGTGTGGAGCAAGTTGCAACTTGTTCAGTGCAGACACTTGTTATGTGAGCTTTGGCTGAGAGAAGCTGCGCCATGAATCACGGATCATGAATGACACATTAACATGAAGTCTTGTCAATGTCGTCTGAGTTAAGAGATTGTGCTGCTTCAAATTCCAGCCTTTTAGGAAATGTCGTCACTCGAGATGAAACTTGGGTCTAGGATTAGGACTCTGAGCCCAGTGTTGAGTTCTCCATGGAAATCACTGAGGTCTTATGTAAGAAAAGCATAGCAATCAAAGTGCAATATCAAGGTGATGTTAATTGCTTTTGACCTTCCTGGAATTGTGGAGCTGAGTTTGTACCCAGGAACACTACAGTGACCTCTGAATTTTATAAGGGTGCCGTAGCTGTTTTCTCATTGCTGAAACAAAATACCTGACGCCCAAAGATAAGGGAAGAAGGTTTTATCTGGTTTACAGTTCATAGAGGTTTCAGTCCATAGTTGGCTGGCTCCAAGACAGAGGGGCATCCACAGAGGAGAAACAGTTCATTGCCGGCAAAGACAGAAAAAGCACCAAGAGCACTGTTATGGTCTGTGTTTAGATGTCCCCCAAAGCCTCATGCAGATGAGGTGGGACTTTCTCTTTCAGAGGTGGTTGAATCTGGAATGTGTGATGCTGAGGTTAAGGGTCTGTGGTTACTAATGCACTGCCCTGATTCCAGTAATCTGGGTGGGCTAAAAGAGGGAGAAATCCTCGGTGAAGGCCTCTTGTTACCTTTACTGGCTGGTGCCCACAGTGTTGTTACTCCTCTGCAATGCTTCCTTGCCATCCCAGCCTCGGAGACAGCTGATTATGAACTGAAACCTCTATGGACTGTAAGCCAAATAAACCCCTTCCCTTTTAACTTTTAACTTCCCTTTTGGTGCTGCGTATTTTGTCTCAGCAACAAGAAAACAGCAACTGATGCAAGAACTTAACAGCATCTTTCTGTCCCTTTCCTTTTATCCAAGCTACAGGGGAAGGGGTTGGTACTCACACTCTTATACCGAATGCCCTTAAGCTTAGCCTGCACCATGAATCAATTCCAGGGCCACACACTTTAGATCCAACCACTTCTGAAAAAGTGCTACCTAAGACCGCAGGAGGCTTAGGGAGGACACTTAAACACAGGCCATAACAAAGGGCTTATCAGCATATTTAGAAAATGAATTGAGAAATGGACAAATGGTTTCATCCGTTACCCATCGTGGCAAGGCTCTGTGTCACACAACCTTTCTGGCAGGTGATTTCTGTCAAATAACAACATTATAGTTTATGCTAGTCCACTTTACTCACCAGATTTGACCATGATGAAACTTCTTGCTCTGCTCCAAAGTCAAATGATCATGAACAGTAAAGGTTTTGAGTCTGTTCAGGTTATCTAGGCAGCCAAAACAGAGAAACTAAAGACACTCATGCAGAATGCCTTTACAGACCTGCTTCAGAGAGTGGTTAAAAACAAGGGGAAGAATGTGTTCACAGCAAATGGGAATATTTCACTGGAAGTTCATGGCAATATGTCTTTTACTGTTATAATTTTTAAAAATTTGACATTTACTTTTTAAATCACATTGCATGAGTACACAATGGAATACTATATAGATTTAAAAAGAAGAAAATTCTATTTTTGACAGCATGGATGCAAGTGGAGAACATACTAAATGAAATAAATAAGCCAAGAACAGAAAGATAAATGGTATGTAAACTCACTAATTTGTGAAATCTAAAAATGTCAACCTCATAGAAACAGAGTATAAAAGTGGTTATCAGAGGCTGGGGGATGGGAATAGAGGGAAAGATGTTTAAATGCTGATCAAAGGGTGCCAAGTTTTATTTGTTTACACTACAGAAATAGTTTTTAGTGATGTATTACATTGCAAGGTGACCACTGTTAATAATAATGTAGCATATATTTCAAATTCACAGGAGAATAGACTTTCAATATACTCATTCCCAAAAAGGGGTGGATTGTTTAGGTGATGTCTACATCAGAAAACTTAATTCAATGTTTTACAGTGTATGCATAAAACAACACATTGTATCTCATATTGATATTGTTTTTCAGTTGAAAATAAATTATTTTAAAATTAAGCCGTAAAAGCTTTATAAGCAGGATCACAAGGGTACATTATTCCAATTGATATTCAACTGTGGGGCTGGTAGTGCAAACCAGGTGGGTGGTTACCTAGTATGTGTGAGGTCCTGATTCCCAGCACCCTAAAAGGCAGAGAAAGAGGGAGAGGGAAAGGGCGAGGGAAGGGAGAGGGAGAGGGAGAGGGTCTCATATTTAATACAATAAGTAATGTTTGAGTAAAAGTCCATGCTATATTTGGGAAGTGATTAAAATAGTACATATTACAGTAACATTGATTTTCTTTGTTTACATCTCATTTGGGGAACTGCTAGTCATGCACTGTGTATGTTATATCCTACACTTTCTCTTCCTTTCTACTCATCGACCTTTGTCCACACTGTCTTTGGCAACAGAAAAGCTATTTCCTTTCCACAATGGATGCAGCCATTTGTCAGTTTCTTTTTTTTTTTTTTTT
>NW_022900949.1:65375049-65406291 GCF_012274545.1 Fukomys damarensis | reverse complement strand
GTTGTCGCGCAGGCCGGGAGCTCACGCGCACGCCGCCGGGTGATCCTGTCAGTTTCTTAATAAGGCAAAGGTAAGTTGAATCCCACCAAAAGTGCTCTATAACTACAGCTCTGTTTTTATTTTATTTTGATTTTTCAGTGTTCTTTTCATTTTAAGCTAGAAATATTGACAATTGTGTTCTATGTATATTATCGATGGTAAATTTAAAAGTACAGGGCTGAAACTTTTTCAAAAGCAGGAAATAGAATAGGCATCATGTTGGAAAAAATAAAAGAACAAACATTATCATTATTATTATTATTATTGAGATGGGGTCTCACTATGTAGTTGAGACTGACCTGGAGCTCACTATGTAGCCCAGGCTGGTCTTGAACTCACAGCGATCCTTCTGCTTCAGCCTCCCAAGTGCTGGGATTATAGGCATGTGTCACCACGCTAGGCCAAACATTATTATTGATGAGCATTTTTTTGAACTATTTGTTTTTTTAAAAATTCTCATAACTTTCTGTCTTGCTGTATTGACCTCATTTTTTTCTGGGAGTATTTGGAGATCTCATAGTCGCTGAAATGTGTCGATCTTCCCCTCACCCCAAATGAATCTTGTTATGCCAGTATCAGTAATCTTCCATATAGAAGTTTAGAATCTTGAGTTTAGACCCAAGAAAGCATTTTAAAAAAAAGGAAAAGAAAACTGTAGATCTTTAAAATTTATGATGCCAAGGACTGGACAATGCTGTTGGTGAGAATGCAGACTAGTACAACCACTCCAAACACCAACATTGACATTCTTCAAAGAGCAAAAACTAGAAATCCCATTTGACCCAGTTATTCCCCTTCTAGGTATCTTCAGGAAAGATCATCATGCTCCAGTGATATATGCATACTCATGTTTATAGCGGCACAATTCATGACAGCTAAACCTATGAACCTATGAAAAATGTAGCTTTCACACTCCACAGAGTACTTCTTTGCCATAAACAAAGACAATGGAAGCATCTTGAAGCCATATTAAGTGAAATAAATCAGACACACAAGATTAGATATCGCAGTTTCTCATATATGAGAAATCCAAGGTACGAATGAGGACCAAAATAGAATATAAGATAGTAGACATAGGGAGAGGGAGGGTTCTCAAAAGGGAAGGGGATCAAACTGTGGAAGAAAAGGGGTGAGAGCAGAATGAAGAGGACCGAAGAGGATGTGGACTGGGTTATACACGTACACCGATTACCCATGAGCAATGCAAACATGATATACTACATACGTGCACAAAAAAGAGTAAGAAAGGGGGGAGTCCTTGCTCACAAACCCCTGAAAGAATCTGGGCCAGCAGTTGCTTCTAAGCTTCTCTTTCCAGGAATGCTTCCATTCCTTATAAAACTTTTCTTGTTTGGAGAGAATTCAGCAGCTAAGTACGTAATTGTTCCTCCTTCCAAACATCTGAGGCGGAAATTAGTAGGAAAAAAAAAAAAATGAAGGTAAGCCTAAGGACCTTTACCAAAATGATTTCAGTATTGGGTTTTTTCCAATATTTTAAATTTTATCGAGTTTATTGGTACATTCTAGGTATACAGTACAGCTACATTCATCAGTGGGATCTTGTACCTCTACATGTCAGGTCTTGGTTCTCAGTTTTTCCCCTTGTCCCTGCCCTTCCTTCACCCCCTCCTTCCCTCCCCATTTACAAACACTTTATTTCCATTTTTTCATTTTCTCCTATTTTTTCTTTTCCCTTATTCCCTTTCCACTACCCTTCCCACTTTCCCTACACCTTTAGCCCTTTTCTTCCAGATTTAATTATTGTTAAATCAATAATTCTCTGATTTGTTCTGGACCGGAAATACATATACACTTTGCATTTGAAATCAATAATCTGTCTTAGTTTCTTTACTTCTAAAATTATGAATGCAAAGTCATCTCTATAGTAAGTTAAAAGATTTGAGATAAGCTCATTTCAACGTTCTGCGATATGTATTTTTCTGTAACAAATTACCTTTAAATATTAGTAGCTTAACACAACAAGGAAAATGAATGATCTCATGGAGGGCAGGAATTCGGAAATAGTTTCGCTGAATCCTTCTGGTTCAGAGTCTCTCATGGCATAGCAATACGATGTTGGCTCTAACTTTGGTTGTCCAGGCTTTGACTAGACCTGGAAAATCATTTTCAAAGACAGTGCACTTGTATGTTGGCAGATTAGTGCTGCCATCGTTGGCCAGGAGGACATCTTGATTGCCTTCATGAGGCAGCCCCTGCTTTTGCCTCTAATATGTGATCCAATGGAAAGCAGAGTGGAAACTGCAATGATCTAATTTTGAAACCTACAGTCTGCCATTTGCACAACGTCCTGTTGATTTTGGATGTCAGCGCTGTTCACTGTAGAAGTGGGCTATGCAAAGGGTGTGAATAGTATCAAACAACAATCATCCAAGGAATTCACTTGGAGACTCTCTAAATCCTCCCTCATCTCCAAATGATTTATTTTCCTCCTACAAGCAAAATAACAGTCAACTCAAAAGTTTCATACCAGAACAGATTAGCTCAGTCCAAAATTTTGTCTTCTAAGTCAATTCCAAGCACTGACAAGGCCTCACAGGCATAATTCTTTAGGTACAGCTCCTGTCTATAATCTGAGGCCTAGAGACAAACTATCTGTCCTCCATACCTATCACATGGTGGTGAAACAGGCGGTGCATATCTGCTGTAGTTACTCTCCTTTCAAAGCAGTGAATTTAGGCAGGCGTGGTGGTGCACGCCTGTAATCCCAGCACTCAGGAGGCTGAGGCAGGAGGATTGCTGTGAGTTCGAGACCAGCCTGGGCTACATGGGGAGTTCCAGATCAGTCTCAACTACATAGTGAGACCCTGTCTCAAAACACCAAAAAAAAAAAAAAAAAAAAACAACAACAACAACCCTCAAACCAACAAACAATCAAAGCAGCAAAGCTGGAGACATAAAAGGGACTTGAAAATTCTCTGGGCCAACTATTGGGACTGGAAATTCCCACCAACTTTGAATTTGAAATGAAGACTCATGTGACTATTTCAGTAATGTGCTACTGATTGCAGAGGTTAGACTCTTTGGTGTGTGATACCGGTTCTTACATCTACAAATGGCCAAGTACAGGAATCCCTTGTATTATAAACGCTTCCCATTTTCCACGGCCCGTGTCTCACATTAAATTGGAGGCTGTTTATGCCACAGCAGCCATGAAAGACACCTAGGTAGTCGTGTTAGAGCACCCAAGGGAAGAAAATCTGAGATATGTCCCTAAGTCTCGAGAAATAGGATATAGCCCTTGTGCCACAGAGGCAGTCCGCTCTATATCAACTCACAGCACTACTCACACTCTGTCGATATTGTGCCTTCTTCCAGGCCATGGTCAAAGACAAAATAAATAAGTTTACTTTTAACGCTTGTTTGTCATCCTAAGAGCATTTGGTTAGAGTCCAGGCCTTACCACTTACTACTTATGTGACCTGGAACAAGTCATTTTCCTGAGACTCAGCCCTACCCAATGGAGGTGTTGAAAAGATTAAATGAGATAATGTAAGCAGCTCACTTTAGCACACCTTCTGGCCTTGGGCAAATCACCTAATTATTATTATTATGTAAAATTGTGGGAGTGATCTGTGCATTTCACTATTCTTGGGTCGACATTTTCCCATGTGTAAAATTAGAGGCTAGACTTGCTTTCTCAAGTCCCCGCGGGTCGGTCAACTCACAGTGTTTCCAGCTGAGTTGCCTGCAGCAGCCTCTTTGTCATGATCATCAGTGCCTTTTCATGGTACTTTCAATTTCAAAACCCCTTCACATCTATTATCTCCTTTAAGGCTCATCAGTGCTCTGTGAGGCAAGTGTGTAAAACAGGAAATATTATCCTTGTTTCATGGATGAGGAAAATGCGATACAGAGTGTCTGACTTGGACCTGGCTTTTGTGGGTGACCCTCCAGCCTCATTCCTCTGTGCAGAGTGGCCTGGCTTACTGTTTAGTCCTGAAAACATGAGTGTTTGGTTCTGCGATCGATCATGAGTGGTTTTTAAGTGACTGGGAAAGACCAGAGAAACCAATTGTGAGTCGGGATGGGAGGCAGGATGTATATTTTGTCTCATCCGTCCACACCGATGTGCCGAGGCCAGTTCGCCTTGACTCCCCTGTGACACATGCTTCTGTCACATCCCCTAGCGATGCGATGCTGTCATTTCCATGAGCTGCGTGTTATTTTCTAACGACAGGATGTGAGTAATTATTCACTTCATCGGTTTTCTTCCTTTGCTGCCCATTGTCCCCAGTTTTAGCCAAGGTTTTTAACATCACAGATATCAGTTTCTCTACTGTAGTAATCAGTATTGCTGTTTGGAAATTGATTTCTAGAAAACACGTTCTGAGAAAATAAAAGGCCTGTAACTGGTGAACCCAGGCTAGCAGTCAAGGAGTGGAATTGGAGGATCCTGCAGCAGATAAAGAAGCTCAAGGAAATGTTTTCTCACCCCCTTTTCCACTGTGCTCTTCCCCTGAAGGGAGACTCTACCTCCTTAGGGGCACTGAACCAAAACAATGGTCAGATACTGACTTTTCACTGGCAAGAGTGTCTGGCCACACCCTGGTTCACAGTAACAAAGATTTGTTAAAATGACTGGAAGAATCCTGGTTACTCTCTGTGCGGTCAAGATTTCTTAAAATTTATTTTATTATAATTTTTGCCCCTAAAAAAAATAGCCATACCTATTTTCACGGTAATTATTTGGCATAGTCTTTGATTACTGAAGTACCGTGAATGAAGAGACAGACTTTTTGACATTTTTAAAATTTAATTTTGTACTGTGTAGTACATAATGTTTACATTCCTGGTAGGAAGTTGGTACATTTCACATTCCAGTTTTCTTTTTGATCTTAGAAATAAAGCAAAGAACACACCAACTGAAATAGCCAACTAGCTGAGAGATACTTGCTGAGATTTGAATTAACAATATAAAAAAGCTTTCACTATGATTTTACCAAGTCACATCAACTGTCTTCATTTCATTTTAGTCTTATGAAATTGTACTTCTTTATGGAACTCTGGAAGAATAAGTTTTTCAAAACTGTAGATATTATATAGACTGTATATTTGAAACAGTAAGAGCTACTAGCAACAGTATTCTTTTCAAAGATCCTGTCTAGATGTAACATATTGAAGGATACGAAATTTTTAAAGAAGCTGTTAATAAAATGTCTTGGTTTAAAGATGTATTTTAGATAGTAAATGTCTTTACAAAACGTTTACATAGATTAAAAATTCTAGGTATTTTTATTAAGCTTTGTTTTATTCCCTCACAGAGAGCTTTAGATGAAAACTCTTCAAAACACTGGCTCATACTTAAAGTTATAAAATCAACATTTCTTTAGGCCCAATGGAAATATAGAATATAGAATATTCCTTTTCAAGATATCTAGACTTCATTTTTCTGAAGAAAATTGTGTACAATTTGGACACATATAAAGGCGTTGCTGTTGTTGAAAAAGCACTACAAAAGGTGAGATTTTCTGTCATCTTTACTATTATTCTGTGACTTAACGACCTTCATACACACAGATCTCCACAGATAACTTTCCTGGGTGTAGTTTATAAAAGCCACTTTATATTTCTGCTACTTTGTTAAGGTACAGCTAAGACTCAAAATGAGTATTCTTCAAAATATGTTGTAAACTTGATCTAAATCTTAACTACCAAGACATTAGCAGAAGCAAATTTTTCATTCCCCATCTAGGTTCTCTAATTCATCTGTAACCTTATGGAAGTTATAGCTCACATTTTTTCTAATAATGTTGGGATGACATCCAGAGCCTCACACAAAGTAAGTGACACTCTGCTGCTGAGTTACATCCCCATCCTCTTTATTTCTTTTCATATCGTTCCCCTAGTGTCATCTTAGGGGCCACAAAATTACAGCGATAAATACTTATAAGATTAAATTGCTTTGCTAGGCTGATGAGAGAGACTGCTGATGAGAGAGAACTTTATGCTCAAATCAGACTTCAAAATACACAAAGCCTCAGCTCAAGGTGAGCCTCTATTTGCACTGTGATTTCATTGGTGAATTATAGGAAACATAAAGCTGTAACATATTCAAAATGATCAGAATCTTTTATGGCAATTTCACCCGAGCTCTGGCTTTCCTGTGATTGAGAGCAGCACTGAAGAGTTCTTTTCAGTATTTTTCTATCTCATATCCAATTCCTTGCTGCTCCTTGACTTCAAAGATGTCTGCATTATAACAATTTAGCAAAGTTACTGAAATGTGCTAGGAAAAAATTGCATGAGGGTTTTTGTTTTCATTTTACATATAAAGAGGCACATTATAAAATAAAAATTATTTTGTACTTTATTAGCTTCATATGTGTGTTTCTGAATGTCTTCCACAGAAGAGAATAATGAAGATTATTTAAATGGCAAGTATCTATCTGGCTTTCATAATTTTGTTTCCTGCATAGGTTATGAAATTTGGGACAGTTATTCTTACAAATACCTATAACCTTCTTACACACAAATAACTATGTAAGCTACATATGGATGAGACTTTTGCATTTCCTGGAAATATCATAATATCATTCAGAAATGAATTGCCCTTCAGCTAGTCAGCAAATATGTTTTCAATCCTCACATATACACCATTCTCTACTCCATAGATGACTAGAACACCCTCTTAACGTTTTCCAAAAATATGAGAGATCTGTACTGCCCAACAAAATGAATTAAATTTGGTCAACTATGAAGCACAGACAAAAGAGATCTAAAATATTATCCTTGCTAATAAAAAGCATGAGTCTGCAGGCATGACAGTAAAAGAGTACATCAGGAGGAGAGAATTCAATTTTATATCGATCTTGTCACATCCAATGGGCTATTATTATATGGTGGATTAAACAAAAGAATTTTGAGAGCTTTTAGTTTACTTTTTTAAAAGTTCTGACTCTACTGGACTTGGAGAAAATTTAAATTCACATTTTAAGTTATCTCCTGAGACTCTTTTTACCAATTTCTTATTTTGTTTTGCTTCTCTGTTTGGCTATAGGAAAATAAAACATGTCCTTATGTTATTTTTGGCACTAGATATATATTTGAATGTATTTTCTTCATTTCCATAGAGTAAATAGTTATAGAAATTGGTCAGAGGAAATTCTGGAAATGAAAATACTGAATGAACTCAAAGTCCTTTAAAATATACTGTTTTTAAAACTCCCTTAAATATGTGACCTAGTAGTGACTGCAATTTACACATATTGAAATGAAGTCCTTCTTTACATATTTCTAGTTCCTATTTTTTAAATTTCTTTTAATGGGCAACACCAACCTACCAAACATTGTACAGTGTTTTTTAAATATATTTTAGCATCTACAGCAATATTACTTTGCAGGGGCAAAAATATGAATTTGGGAAATTGCATTTTTAACATCAATTTCACCTTTTTTTAAACTCTTACAGCATGGAAAAACGTACTATTGCATATGGCCCTTCTCCAACCCATCCTTCATATTTCATTGTCAGGGATTTTCACTCTCAAAAGCTGATAGGGCACTGGGACAGCAGTTCAATGGGACCACTGTGGCCCTGGTAATTATAATTAGCCCACTTATGCCCACCAATGACGGTGCCTCATAAAGTGGAGAAGAAATGCAGAAAAATGGTTCTTGAAGCCATTCAGTCTTCTAAAAGAGGTGCATCTACCAGAAAGGTAATTTATTAATTTAGAATGAAAGATGATAATGTTGCATGTGCAATTAAGGGTGGTAAGGTTGCTGGACAGTCCTTGGTAGACTGCTCCTCTCCTTTCTATTTCTGGATGTCAGGACTCTTCAAATACCATCACTGTACCTTAGAAACTAGAGAAAATGTTACCAAAGTATTGGTCTCAGGCTCTCTTTTTCCTAGACTCTAGTAGGTAAATTTATTCTTTATTACTGGTATCATTACTATACTCCAACTTTTGCTTTTTCAAAACTGTTATAGTCAATTAAAATGCTTGTTTCACAGATAATTTTATATTGATTTTATCCTTATTCCATTTTTATTTTGATATGGCTTTTGTATGGTATTATATTGATCTTAAATGTAAAAGCTTGGTGGACTTTCTATGTGCTCTATGACCAAATGCGGGTTGAGATATAGAACACATTCTATACTTAAACAGTTTCTTTTTCTCTCCAAAGAATTTTGAGCTCTAATTCCCTGGATATGGTGGTCATATTTTAAGTGGAGCATCTTCATCTTATCTAGGAAAGTTCATTAATCTAATTTGGATTCTAATCCTATTGTAGACTAGATAATTCTAAGAAATATTCCTGTATTAGATAATTATACTATGTGGATTCTATTTATACTAGAAAAATGATAGCATTAAAATTGCTTTATGATTTTATCTTTCTCTTTCTGATTTGAATTTACATCTAACCCTTCTCCACACCTTAGGTAACATCTGTCTCCCATGTTGCTGAAATAATTTTAGGGGAGAGTAACTGAGATTTAGCAAATCTAGAGAGCAATGAAAATCAAGAATAGTTAAGAGAAATGCATAGCAGTGTGCTTAGGAGATTAATAGTTGAAAACATGGACTAGGGAGGCAAGGGAATTGAAGATCAACTGGAGAAATAAATTAGTGAAAGGGGGAGCATTGTAGGAAAATATGATAATGCAAGTCTCTATAAAGCTTGCCAGTCCCAATGAGCCAATTCATTTGCTGGTCAACATCTTTCTTTTTTCTCATTGAGTTTATTGGTACATTTTAGGTATACAGTACAGTTACATTCATTATTGGGGTCTTGTACCTTTACATGACAGGTCTTGGTTCTCATTTGTCCCCATACTTTGCCCTTCCTTCACCCCCTCCTCCCTTCCCTATTTACAAAAACTTTATTTCCATTTGTTCATTTTCTCATAATTTTTTCCCTTATTTCTTTTCCCCTACCCTCCCACTTCCCCTACACCTAAGCCCTTTTCTTCCTATTTCGCATTGTTAATTATACCATTAGAATCTTATTTACAATTATAGTTTTTCACACCAGAGAAACTATTTGGTATTTACACGTGTGTGACTTATTTATTTCACTTAAGAGTATGACCTCAATATGAATCCATTTTTCTATGAATGAATTTCTCATTCTTTATAGCTGAGTAGTACTCCATTTTATAGAAAAACCATATGTTCTTTATCCAGTTTCCAACCAACAGGCAAATGGGCTGTAGAGTAGACTTTCTAGATAATATATTCTAAATTGAAAGGCAAAGCTGGCTTAGATAACACCCGGGAAAGACAGTTTGGAAAAGACAAGTTGTCAAATTGTTCCTCAAACTAACACACACTGCAGTATTAGGGCTTGTCTTGAAGATACTAAAAAATTGGTCATTAAAACATCCTTTCAATTTAGAATATATTATTTAGAAAGTCTACTAGAAACTGTTATTTGAAATAGGGTCACTAATCTAGGAAACAATTTATAAAATGTGTAGACAAATATCTCCTAGCAGGGAGATATTCTTTTTTTCTCAACAGGTAAATAAATATGATGCAAAGCATTCAAGTAAAAGCTTAAATTTTTTCATGTTAAATACTTACATGTTAGAATATTCCAGCAGGCTATTAATATCTTCACATAAAGCAGTTAAAGGAGAAAAGATCTTGTAAACACTCAAAGTGTATTTTTGCTCCATTTTTCTTTTGTGTCACTTCCTCTTTGTAGCCCCAGTATTTCTGTAACATTCTATTGGGGAGGGGGTAGAAACTTACCCTTAAAGAAAGGCTAAATTGAAACTAACTCAATTATTTCTCACTGTCTCATACCAAACTCCCAAACTTCAGAATTTATTTTTATAATACTGAAGAAATACTGCAGGGTAAATTGATACAATGGTACAGTAGATCATTAGATGTAATATCTACAACTAGACTAGTAAATCACAAGTATCAGAGGCATTTTTTAGAGTAAGAGTTTGCAGGTAAACTTCCTTTGTAGCCCCAGTATTTCTGTAACATTCTATTGGGGAGGGGGTAGAAACTTACCCTTAAAGAAAGGCTAAATTGAAACTAACTCAATTATTTCTCACTGTCTCATACCAAACTCCCAAACTTCAGAATTTATTTTTATAATACTGAAGAAATACTGCAGGGTAAATTGATACAATGGTACAGTAGATCATTAGATGTAATATCTACAACTAGACTAGTAAATCACAAGTATCAGAGGCATTTTTTAGAGTAAGAGTTTGCAGGTAAAACAATCAAATAGTTTCCTCTTTTGAAATTAAACCTAGGTTCAATGAACTTCCTAATTACACAATTAGGTTGAAGTTCATTGCCCAAGCAGGTTAAATGAGAATATCAAGAACCATCTCAAAGGGGTGAAAATGTCAGTCGTTTCACACAGCCATCCAGAGTCTGAGTGCATATACCAAAGAAAGAAGTCATTCAACTATTTTCCTTGGTTGTTGACATTAACAAGCTTCATGGAAGTTCTTCTCTCCCCCAGTGGCCACCTCTGTAATTATTGGCCCACTTCCAAATGCCTAAGAAAATACCTTCTGTGTTTGCTTGGGATAAATCTGACTATAATAGTATAGTTTTCACCAATATTGTAAAAATATTCTAAAGAGTGGTTGAGGAACTAATAGAAAAATGGAGAGATCTTATATGATGAGTGTTAATTTTCTCTTTTAGGCAAGAAGTGAAGGAAAAAGTCAAATGCAAAAGAGATTTTGCAAAAGTTTCAGTAGAGAGGAATATAGATAAAAATCAAGGAATTCTTTTTAAAAGAATAATCTTATAGATACAAATCCTAAAACAAATAGGAATCAATTAGAGAAGTGGGGAATAATACTTTTAGAGAAGATTTCAGAAGCTCTGAAATCTGTCTAAAAATGCCAAGCGGAAATGATTGGACAGGTTATAACCAATAGAAGCTATTGTTATAGACCTCACCATCTGGATCACAGCCAGGGCCACGGGGTCAGCACATACTTCTTGGGCACTTCTAGGCTTCTCATGGAAACCTTTGAGCTAACATCTTTCTCTTCATGAGCCTATACTCCTTCCAAGGTCAAAACAATTGCCTCCTATGTGTGGAATAGAATTCATGATATTGAAAGTGAGTGAAGAAACCCACACAATTTGGGATAACATTTGGATATCTTATTATAATTGGTAAGAATGCTACCCAAGGGTATAGCACATAAAACTCATTAAAGGAAACTTGCAAAGAACTTTGGCGAAACTGCCCTGCCTCTACCCTACGACAAAGCGCAGTGTGTTATAGAAACCAATGATTAGGGAAAGCGTGAATAAGCATTTCCCAGGTGGAAGTTGGCAGGGAAAAAAATCCCCAACGTGTTCTGTCAGATCAGCAGTCAGTTTGGCTACAAACAACTAAGATGACGATACTGTGAGGTGATTCTGGTCTGACTCAGTTCTTTGTCAGACCCTCACAGGTCATTCTCATGATCTTTTCTTGAGCAAACAAAACAGTTTCACAAATGAAGCCATATTTAAATGATAAACCTCTCTTATGTGATTCTTTACTTATTGGCTCATTTATTTGCTTTTCTGGATGTGGATCCAGAAAATACAAAGTGACTGAAAATGAACCAAAGAAGGGAGTGATGTAGTCAGTCTTCTTTTAAAATCCCATCTACCTCTTAGTGAGGCCTCAAGAGAGAGGATATTGAGGAACGTTAGATGACAGTAAATAGACAAAGCATTCTAAGGGAGAATTAACCTTCAAATCACTGCATTCAATTTTCTGGACTTAGATTTAAAACAGATGTGGGGGCTCCCAAGACCAAATAGAAAGTACTGTACACCTTGACAAGTTATCCTGCATCAAGTTAATGGAAGAGCCTGAATTAGAATTCTAATATTTTGATACCTAAACTTAGTATCTAAAAGTGTGTAAAGCTGAAAGAGGCCACAGAAATTATGAAGAACAAGAGTTTTCAAACTCTACTAACACTGTTTCAAAGGGAGTCTCTTATTCACTTTTGAGGATGCAAACTAGTAAAAATGGTGTTGTCCTAGCTTTTTAATCTGAGAGGAAGAGCTTGCTATCCACCCTCAAGCTTCTGACTAGAACCCACCCAGAAACCCTTCCTCAGCCTGGAGCTTCTTCCTCCAGAAGCGGCCCTTAGAATATTGCTCCAAAACAATTTTAAAACCACACATGTGCTTCTAGTGTTTTCAGTCATTAATGAGATTTCTGAGGCCAGCTGAAGTGAAGTGATCCGGCCTACTGTGCAGTATACTTGGGTGGAAAACTTAGAACTCAGGGAGCCCTTCATATTTTACCAAGTTAAAAAATTCAGAACCGAGCCAGGGATGTAGCTCAGTGGTTCTGCCAACTGACTCACAAGTGCAAGGTCTGGAGTTCAATCCCCAGTACCAAAAGACAAACAAACAAACAAAAAATCAGAACTAAAGTAGAGTTCTGAATTTAACTCTAAAATGCCAAAGAAAAAAGGGAAGCATGATTCACACTGTCTCACAAGGAGACAACGTAACAAATTAAATTATATTTGCAGGACTCCTGACCCTAAAATCAAACCCAGAGTTCTCAGCGTGAGGCATTTCACAGATTGTAGTCTCAGATAAAGTGGAACATCCAAAGTAGAATTGTAGAAATCACACCACACTCGAGTGTCCATAAATGTCTTTTATGAGTTTTAAGCCATGAAACTCTCCCAGCCATATAAAACATATAAATAAATCAAGGTTCTGTCAGTTACTTATTCAAACATGGCCATATATATTTAATCTGGAGAATATATTTGGGATGGTCTATTTTTCATATATATGCATACTTGAAATTCATTTTAGGGGTTCTAAGGATTATTCAAACAATGGGAAAAAATGAGAACCATGACCTGCCATGTAAAGGTACAAGATCCCAATGATGAATGTAACTGTACTGTATACCTAAAATTTTACCAATAAACTCAATGAGAGGAAAAAAAAATTATCACCAACAACTTTCTTGGAGAGGCTACCGGTGAACACTTTTCCTCTCCCCTCACCTTAATTGAAACGGGAGACAGCCATGCTGTTTGTACTGAAATGCTGCTAAACACAAAGAAAATAAACATGGTTTATGACCATCTAGTAAAGCCTATCAGAAGCACAGGGATTCATTTATTAAACAATAGCCAGTGAGTCATCATCTAGCAGCACCAGACAGATCAGCTGATATTCCAGATAGCTCAATGAATTTAAATAAATCACTTAAGTTTATTAGTTCTAGCCTTCCTCCAGCATGATCTGTTCACCAGCCTAGCTCCAGAACAAAGACTACAACCATTAGTCAGATTTTACCAGAGCAATGCTGACTCTCTCTTTATCTCATTATTTGAATGAGAATAGTCGTTTTTCTTGTGAAATAGCTGGGAGGCTGAGACACTGTTCTGTGATTCCAAAATTACAAGTTTCCTTTGCATGAACATCTCTCTTCTCTGTGGAACTCTGTACTACTCAGCCGTAAAGAATGAGAAATTAGAGACATTCATAGCTAAATGGGTGTACATTGAGGCCATACTCAAGTGAAATAAATAGGACACACATGGGTAAATACCAAGTAGTTTATCTGGTGTGAGAAACTGAAAGTGTAAATAAGGATCAAAAGGTATAACACATACTGTAAAATAGGAAGAAAAGGGGCAAAGGGGAAGGGGAAATGGGAGGAGTAGGGGAAAAGGATAGAAGGGAATGGAATTAATATGAGAAAATGAAAAAAATAGAAACAAAGACTTTGTAAATAGGGAGGGGTGGAGGGGTTGAAGGGAGGGCAGGGAAATGGAGAAAAAGCAAGAAACCAAAATAAGAACCAAGATATATTATGCAAAGTTGCAAATTTCCAATGATGAATGCCATTATTGATTGATTGATTGATTGATTTTTTTGGTACTGGGGATCGATCTTGGGAAGGCAGGCAGCGGAACCACTGAGCTAAATCCCCATCCCGATGCCATTATATTGTATACCTAAAATGTACCAATAAAATTAATTTTTTAAAAATAGTGGCAGGTTAGCAGACAGTCCACGGGTGGGGCATATGAAGTCACTTAAGCATACTTTCATTGGCGTGTGTGACACGGCATGATGATTTAAAACTGGGAGTATGAGGGCTCTGGAGACCTGAATGTATTTAGAATAGTTCAGAATCTTAATTAGAGTTAAAAATCTATATAGTCTCTACTGCCTACGTCTATTCCTAGGGTTTACTTACTCCAGAATGCCAAGTCAAGGCCACTTGCTTTGCTAGAAGACAGAGAAGCTCCAAGAAGAAAGTGTGAGAGTCAGACCTCCAAGACAGTAGAAGGGTAATTCAATGAGAAGCTTACTATGACAAGGGACTGTGCTGGAATCTGCTTCTCACACAGAGGAAAACCACAGCAGCATCAACTCACTTCTGTATGGGCCTAACAGCATCCCCACACTCGGAAGCTAAACCGGGTCATTCAGATCCTAAGGTAAAACGACTGTCCATAAATAGTGCCTGGGGCTTTGTGTGGGTAGGTTACAATCTTCCTAATACTACACTACTCTTCAATACTGTGGGAAACACGTTCTCCCATTCTGCCTCAGATGTAAAGAAACATATAGGAGTAAAGTAAGAAAACGTATCCCAGAGTCTGTAACCTAATTTACTTATTTTATAGCCATTCAGTAAATGTTCGTTAATCGCCTCGTGTATTTAGACATCCACCTACTTATTGATCTGAGCATGGGGAGATTGACATCCCCATCTCTCCTAGGCATAGAAGTGAGCAGGCAGATTAGTAAAAAGCAAAAACAGACTTCACCAGCGCGTTGAAACAAAGCAGATGATATGAAACCGTCTCCATCAGGGGGTGTGGAAGAGCCACACAGACTGTAAGTGTGCTACTCTGTGTCTGTCACCACTCCACTCCCGTTACATCCTAAGCAAGCCAATGTATGCAAATAGGCATGTTGACATTCTACAGAACTTCACTTACTGATATGAAACTCAGGATTTCTTAGCATTCTCACATTTCATTCAATAGTACTCATTTGTCTAGTTAAAGTACGAAAAGTAGGTTGAAGCCATTCTTAACTCATGGGCTGTTCCAAAGCAAGTGGAAGGTCAGATTTGGACTAAGATACTGCTGCTGTACATTAACTCCTGGCTGCGGGCTTAAAGAAGAAAGGAGTGCGATTAACCTAGAGAGAGTTTGCTATCTCTTCTCTGAAGGAATGAAATGTGGGATAGTATCAGAAACCGCTGCAGCAGATCCTGAGCTCCTGCTGGGTGCTATGATGCGTGACAAGGAGTCTTAGGGATCAAATTTGAGAGAGATTTTGGGAGCAAGGCTGGGCAATGCTGAGTAAGCAGCCAAAGATCCTGGCCGGCCAAAACTGTTGATACCTCTTGGTGATACCACAGTTACATTAGGGTGAGAGGGCTGCATGTGGTTGCTAGGGCTACTTTGCTGAAGCTGGAAAGGTTTGTGAGAGAAGAGACAAAGCATTCTTAACTCTGGGAATGGAATTTGGGTGCAAGTCCGTGTGACCTTGGCTGCCACGTTGTCTAGTCATACAGGTTTTGGTTGGACTCAATTCTCAAAACAAGCCAATTGTGAGGTTAACTCTTTACAGATGGTACTGCTCACAGCCTGCTTTGGGCAGTCCCCCGCAGGCTAAGGGTATATAGCTCAGTAGTACACTGTGTGCTCAGCAAGCCAAAGGTTCTGGGTTCAAACTCCAGCAAAACAAAACAAAACAAAAAAGTGTTATCTTTATGAATGAGAGGAACCCAGCTGTGGGAAGAGCTGGGAGAAGAGTAGTAACTCAGGCTGAAAAAAGAACAAATGAAAAGACTCTGAAGTAGAGCACATAGGACCCCTTATTATATAAGTATTCGGTAAGGAATGAAATACTGTATTTCATCCGAAAAACTTTTAAAATACGTGGTTGAAGCCAAGTTCTGTGGTGCAAGCCTGTAATCCCGGCACTGAGTGAGGCTGAGGCAGGAGGACTGCAATTTGAGTTCTGCCTGGGCAATTTGGTGAGTCTCTGTCTCAAAATTAAAATATAAAATAAAGGGCTGCAGATGTAGCTCAGTCGTAGAGCACCCCTAGATTTGATCTTCAGCCCAAAACAAAAAGATAGATAGATAACAAAGATAGAAAACAAAAGATATAGATAGATAGATAGATAGATAGATAGATAGATAGATAGATAGATATTATTATATGTGTGGGCACTGATCTCTGGTCATTAGATGAAAATGTACAAAGAGATGGCTTAAATAATCCTTCAATGAAATTTCATATTCTCTTACTGTCGTCTTTGGCAAGGATGATAGGTTGATTTTTTTTTTCCTTTGTGATGGTTACTTGGCAGTCTTTGTGTTGATTAATATGAATTATCCTATAGAAATGGTAGACATTTTTCATCTAATGATTTAACCATATGTCTGTCATTGAGAATATAACATGTCTGCCAACCAAATGTCATACTTCATGTAGATAGGATTTGTACAGTGAAATTTTGTGTAAAGATGAATAAGACATTCATATATACATATACATATATATATATGCATGAAATTTATGCTTCAGTGCTTTATCTATGTATCTAAAGTTTTTTTCTTCCCATAATAAACTTATGAACGGACCATCTGAGCAGTATGTTTAGAGAGCAAGAAATGTCCAAATACTATTTTGTACAGTGGTTTTTTTTCCTGAACCCATTCGTCATTTGTGATTTCAAAGCTTGACAGAGAAAAAAAATTTTTTTTAAAGATCACTTGCAGAGTCACCTTATGTGGGAAAGAGATGATTGCTTCTGTCTGTATTTTAAATCTGTGACAGACCTCCAAATTTTCCCCAGATGCTAGTAAGAAGAACATTTTCTTCATTTTAAAATGAATAGCCAGAGAACACACCCATCTGTCTCTTTTAGGAAAATTGTACAAGTCACTTGTTTATCGAAAGAACCCAAAATGTTAGAGCTAAAATATGCCAAGGAAAGAATTTAACAAAACAACTGGAAATGACGTTTCAAAATGTGTTTCCGGTGGAAACGGTATCTAGGGTGTCTATTACATAAAAAGTATCTCCAGCTTATTACATTTACGATGTTAAACATTCTTAAGAAAGATGGTTATGAGATTAACTCATCTGTGAAACAGAAAAATGCTGAATAATATTGTAAAATATTTGGTGCCTATTTCAAATGTTCCCCAGGAAAACAAACATGTCTTAGTTTGCATGGGAACTTTTGCCATTGTTACCTTACATCATTGCACAGTTTAAGGACTTATAATGTGCTAGATTTTTGAATGTTTAAGTTTTATAAAGAGTTATAAAATATTTGATAAAAGTTCAGTTCCATTCAATAATCATCCATTGCAGTCCCTACAGGGTCCTACAATATGAAATTAATAAGACTGAAATAGTTTTTTGAGGTTTTAGGTTCATTAGGGGAAAAAAAATTTACAAAAGCTTATTTTTGAAGCAGAGACATAAAAGCTATAATAGAGTAAGACATGCTAAGGAAGTCGAAGAAGGGAAATGGTTCATTTTAGCGGAAGCCATCCAGGATGCTTCATAGATGAGCTGGCATTTGAGCTGGGTCTGCAACAGATGAAGGGCCCAGGGAACACGTTTTAATCCATGAGAAACCACTGTATAGGTTTTGAGCAGAAAGTGTTCCAATCAGTTCTGCTTTGTTCTTATTTCACAATTTTTAAAAAATGCAAAACCTCACAGAAACACACATTTATCCTTAATGAGCAACTTCAGAAGTTTTCTGAAACAAATGCTTATATGACTACCCCTTCTTCCTAGTTAAAAAAAAAAAAAAAAAAAAAAAAAAAAAAAAAAAGCCTGAACAGAATGCTGCAGTCCTGAGACCAGGGCTGACACCAGAGATTCACAGGGACCTGACGCAGAGCGGGATGCTCTGCTTGGTGTAATACTCTGATGTGGCTGCGTTGGGCATTGGGGTCATGCCAATAATCCCAGCACTCGGTCAAGACAACTGCCGTGAGTTTGAGGCCAGCCTGGGCTACATAGTGAGACCTTTTCTCAAAATGACAATAATTTTTAAACAAGGAAGCCAGCACATTCATTTGGCCTTGGGTCCCACAAATTATGTATGCTTTCCTGCCCCAAACCTTATTCTGCAGCGCAGCTAAATGTACAGTTCTCCCTACCACGGTCCAGCGCTAACCATTATTCTTTGATTTCCTTCAGCATTTACTCTCTAATTACGCATGCCGGGAAAAAGATTTTGCCTTTTATATATGTTATATAAATAGAATGTATTCTACTGTGTCTGGTTTCTTTCTTTCAACATTATGTGGTTAAGAGTCATCCCTATTGTGATTCATTCATTCGTTTTCTCAGTTTTGCTTACAATGAGCTCTGTCCACTAGCACTGCATGGGACTGACTGGTCTACGGAAAAGAGCAAACTTGGAGACCCTAGTCCATTTAGAGGGCTGGACTGATCAACAGTAACGGGAGAGAAAGAGGATCTATAAATAAGACTGTGGGAAATCTCCGTTGTCTAGAAACCAGTATTGTCCTGAGACTGTTAGAACTACCACAGCGGCAAAAAGCTTAAATATCCAAAACAACAGCAATAGCAACAAAAAAGTCCTGCCTAGTGTACGAAAAGTTGGCTCTGAGAATTCAGACACAAATGATTGTGGAGATGATTCGATGAACCAAAATTACTCTCAGCGTGCTGGGTTGGCCAAGCTAAAATAAATATTGTAATGGAAAGGCATACACACTCATAAATGACTACATATGTAGATATATGTTTATGCATTCACATACTCCTTTTTGGCATGAGGGCATTGAAATATAAATGTGGCATAAAATGAGAAATAAGAGAGAAAGTTTTAAAATGGAAAATGGCAGAGATGATCTGAGGCTGTATAGGAAAAGCAGCAGCAAGTGTGGTCAAGGAGCCCTTGATTTGAAACATACAGGACAGTGGAAAGGGACAAAGGACTAGAGACACAGAAATAAGACTGGGAAACTCTGCAGAATATGTGGTACCCCGCTTCACCACACATTCCTGTTTCAGTGATTCTATAAGGTGTGTTTCCCTAGTGAGGCATATTAAAATCACACAGGCCTTCTGGTGGAAGACAAGACATCCAGCAATAGGAGGGCAATATTTTATGTAGTCAGCAGTACATTAAGGACACATGAGACACTGCCATTCGATATCCTGGGTAAGGTACCCGTTATGAAACACAATGAGTGTAAGTAATAAAATCACTGCCGGGACGGTAAAGCAGCAGGCAATGCCACAGACTCGGCTCTGTTGACATGTGCTCTGCACGGATGAGAAGATAAGAGCACAGATATTTGCTTTGTGTTTGTGGTACTGAGGATTGAACCCAGGACCTACACTGAGTTACATCCCCAGCCCTTTTTAAAATTTTTTTTGGAGATAGCTTCTTGCTAAATTTCCCAGGCTAGGCTTGAACTTCCAATCCCCCTGCCTTGGCTTCCCAGAGTGCTGAGGTTACAGTCAGGCACCACCAAGTCTGACTGGCAAAGATATTTTTAAATTATATTAGGATTAGACAAAGAGGAGTTTTGAGGAGGATAAATGTGTGAAAATGATCATGCATGAATACTATTTGTCAAATTAACATTTTCTACATAATTTTGTTGCAGAAGATCTGCTGGAATTTCACGTTATCTTGTTATCGCTCATATTTATATCTCCAGGTTATAGTTGGGAGGTTTAAATTTAAAGGTGGTGTATGAGTTTTACATTGTTGTATAACAGATTACTCAAAACCTTTTCAACTTAAAAAAAAAAATGATTTCTCTCACATAGTTCCTGAGACTTAGGGTTCTGGGAGCAGCTTAGCTGGGTGGTTCTGGCCAAGGCTGCATTGAGCTGTTCTCCAGGATGGCAGTCATATCCCTGCGTGCTGAAGGACCAGCTTCCACAGAAATGTATTGGCTGCTGGCAGGTCCCAGCTACTCTCCAGAGTTGGAACTAGACCCTCTTTTTTATGGCTCCCTCCATAATGTTGCTTAAATGTCCAAGATAGAAATTTCAGGATGTTGCCTGGGCTTAAGTGCCTTGGGAATTAATTTAGAAAGGTTTTGAGAAACCAGCTAAAGAGGCAGCCCTGGTATACTCTAAACTAAATGGAAGACTCTGGCCAGACTCTGGAAAATCAGAATACTGATGCAAATGCTTCCAGTTAGGGTGAGGCTCTGTAGGCTTCTTTGAGAAAGAGCACTGGCTGCTGGATCCCAGGTAATGTACGTTGTACTTCAGCAGGAAGTTGGTCTGCATTCTGGTTGTGTTCAGAGATATTGTCTGTGTGGTAGAACAATTTCAATGCAGTGTAGGGTTTGGGATTGTGGCGTGGTTACTACTGCGGCTTTTGGCAGGATCTGTGTTGGAAATTAAGGCAAGGCGGAGAGCCAGCAAGATGATTTGCAGCGCTTGGCCAGAAGGGAAGCTCCAGTGGGCCTGTGGATTGCAAAGGATGAAACAGAAGAGAAAGTGGACAACGAAAAGGAACAGGACAATGGAAAAATGACCTGAGGCCTCGTACCAGAGGGAAGAGTAGATCTGGAATGCAGGAGACCCACTGGGGCAGTCTTGCCAAACCTAGTGTTAAAGTTAATGGGAAACCACTAAGATACATCGTGTAAAGGTACGAGATCCCAATGATGAATGTAACTGTATGGTATACCTAAAATAAAATGTACCAATAAACTTAATGAGAAGAAGAAAACAGAGGACGAATAATGAGTAATCCCACCCAAATAATTTACTTAGCATCTAAATTAAAAATAAACAAACATTTTTTAAAAAGTTAATGGGAAGCAAGGATTGTGATTTTTTTTTTTTTTTTTTTTTTTTTTTTTTTTTTTTTTTTTTTTTTTTTTTTTTTTTTTTTTTTTTTTTTTTTTTTTTTTTTTTGGTCCAGGGAATCAAACTCGAGACCTTGTGCTTTCAAGGAAGGCAGCAGCACCACTGAGCTAAATCCCTGGCCCAAGGATTGTGATTTTAATAACTCTCTCCTATTATGATTTTAATGCAATAATATAATGTTGATGTATATAATACTGGTTTTTAAGTATTGTTAAATCATGTGTATAACTGTAAATCCAGGAGTTTTAAAATTTGAAGCCACAATGTGGAAAAGAGTAAAATATGAATTGTATATATGTAATTGTTATACTAATGTAAATCTAAATAGATCAAGATATGTTCACTTTTCACAAATCTGCCCCTGGGGACTATGGTTTAAGGAAATTTGTCTGGTTATCAAATTGACCAGGGTTGGATTGTGATAGATTAACAAATGGTCATCTTGGAACATCCAGGTGTGGTTCTGGGTATGGAAAATTTACCTGAGGATTGTTGTCAATGGCATAAAAAGAGAACTGGAGGGGAAGAATGTTTGCTGTTGGTTTTCCTGGAGAAGCTTGCTGCTGGTTTATCTGATACCAATTCAGCTGTTCTCATAGTCAGAGGAGCTTGGGTCCTTGCTGTCACCTAAGATGGCTGCTGTTTTCACCAAGGAAGCTTCAGCTTTCACCTTGAGCATCACTTCCTAGCTCCAGTGTAGATCCCTCAGACTGGTGGTGCAGATCCTTTACCCCACTGGCGCAGACTTTCTAGCTTCCATCGGTGGCCTTTGGGCCTTCCCAGGGCAAATCGTTGATACAGACTTGCATGAGACATTGCTGTGGGCTCTAAGCCTCAGGCTGAACTCGTGAAGTATACTGCCTTGGGCTCTAGCCCTGCACATGGACTTGTGTGGGACATTGCTCCAGGATTCAGTCTGTAGGCTGCATTCTTCGGGTCTCTGGCACATGAACAAATCTCTTGCACTACTCTGCATTTGACTTTTTGGGTGAATATTATAAAGTAATTCTGTAAATTTTGTGTCCTGTATTAAACTTATTCCCTTGTAAAGCTTAAGAACAATAGAAACTTTAGACTTTTATAACAACCTAGGAAGTAACATCTTCTCACCCTTGTTATGTTTTGTTGATCATTCAGACAAACCCTGATCCACCCTGGGTGAGCATCACCCAAGGGTGTGGACCACTCAAAGGTGTGAACACTGGGAGATGGGGTAGACGAGGGCTCACTTGGAGTCAGGCTGTCAAAGAAATTGAGTAAGTTGTCTAAAGTTTCACAGCTTGCAATTAAATTTTGAAAGCAATTACAGTGGACCCTCAAATTACAACCAGCCTCACATATAAACAACTGGAGTTATGACTCTAATTTTAATTTCATGAACAAAGTCAAGTTACAGTGTGAATGCCAATCACTTGTGATTCCAGATGGTCTCAGATAGAGATTTCACCCTTAAAGAGTTCTGGAAGGAACATGACGACATCCTTTACTGTGTGGGGTTAATTGAGAAATCCTGGTCAATATTTATCTAAGGACACTGAGATCTGCCTGAATACAGGAGAGAGACTTTGAAGGCTGTGCAGATGAGACTAACTTGGGTCACAAACAACCCTCTTGAAACAACTGAGTTCATAAGTCAAGGGTCCATTGTATGTCAGTCAAAAAGCTCAGTGTTCCTTCATATGAAATGTCGGACGAGAAGACAATAGCAGATTTTTGTGTGAATCAAAGTTGGATTATATAAAACTTTGAATCATGTACACAATCAAATTTGAAGACAAGTCACTTTAAATGCAATTTTCAATGAAAAGATAAGAAAACAGTTGAGCTTGGTGACCCACACCTATAATTCCTGCTGTTGGGTAGGCTGATATAGGTGGATTGAAGGTTTGAATTCAAGGTTGGCATGGACAATAATAAAAAATAAGAAATAAGTATTGGAGATGTAATTCGCTGGCAGAGCACTTATCTAGCTTGTGTGAGGCCTTGGGTTCAAACTCCAGTACTGCAGGAAAGAAAGGAAGGGGGTGAGAGGAGGAGGGGAAGTAGGTATAGGGGGAGATGGAGGGAGGGAAGGGGAGAAAAGAGAGAGAAAAGCAGCAAGCCCTCCTTTGTACTCTTCACCTAGGCCTTTTAGCCCACCTTTCTCTGCCACTAAAGACAATTTGCTTCCTGGGATAGCATTTTTCTGCACTGACCTATTAAAACAAAGTCAGAAGCACTCCAATATAAACCCTAATTTGTTTAATTCTGTAACCCATTAGTTGAGTTTCCTGCTCAGTGCAGCTATAAATATTTCCAATTCTTTCAGGTTAAAGTAACTTTAGATGGCATTAAAAAAAAAGTCAGCAAATCTTAAAAAGACAGAAACTTCGGTGGCTTATTGAAAAGCATATCGAAACAATTTCCTTTGCATCTCAATACCCTGTAGCATGCTGGCTGAGGGACAAGACCATCATGATCACACATTATACTATTCTTATTTGGCCTTGGACTCTAGTGATGGTGTAGGAAATCCAGACCTCCTTGACTCTCACAAACAGCCCCTTGGAGCCATTAGGTTTGCCTCTCTTGCTCTTACCCTGACCTTTGCTCCTGGATCAGCTCATTATATTGGGATCTTTATTAAAGCTACCAATGCCCAAACTGACTCTTGGTGCTGCTGGTACAAGTGACTGCTTGTTGCTGTGGCAATCTATTATCCCAGAGCCTCTGTAGCTTTGGCAGAGCTGCAAACTCTGGCATCAAATATGGAAGATGTGGGTCCCACCGTCATTGGTACCTTTATCTCAAGGACCAAGGAAGTTGCTATACTATGGTAGTCACTTTCCAAGGTATATCAATACCAATCCATTGAAATGTAATCCCTACACTGAACAGACATTCTCTTTTTCTTAAATCCTTGCTGCTGTCCTTGAGTCACATTTTTGAGCCTCAACCAGCTCTTCTTTTACCTACCCAGTGTTAATTTGGACCCCTGAAGAATAGTGCATTTCCTGAATTGATTTACTTGTCCTTTCCCTTCTTTCTCTATCTGACCTGCATTTTACAATGAAAGCAGCTTAGGCTCAAGCTATAATTCGTGATACGGAAAAGTCATATAAAATAGGTCTAATTTAACTTGCAGCTTTATATACTGCTAAACACTCATCTAAATTAATCAGAGAAAGAGTAGATTGACAGTTTAATTTTTGGGAAATTGCATGATCCTACATGTAACCTGTTGTTTACCGATCATAATGTTTGGCGTTTATATTGTTATTAGTTTTGATACTGGGGCTTAAACCAGGGGTGTTCCACCACTGTGCTAGATCCCCAGACTTCTTATTTTTTATGTTAGAAAGAGTCTTGCCTACTTGTCCAGATTGAGCTCTGACTAGTGATCCTTCTGCCTCAGCTTCTGAGTCTCTAGAATTATGGGCATGCTCTACCATGCCGGTCTGCAAATAATGCCAGGAAAATCAGAAAATTTCCCTTGTCATATTCAGCCCCCTCTCACCACTTGTTTACTTTTAATGAAGGATCTTTTCAGAATCACAGGCTTGAGGATAACAAAACTATCCTGTTTCTACACAATTATTGAGCTCACCCAGAGGAAAGGGTGGCATCTGTGAACAGTATTTCTATCTTTCAGCCACCAAATAGTAACTCCCTGAGTCAGCTTATAAAAAAATTGTTATGCAAGATAGGAAATTTTACTGCATGTGAAGTTTAATGGAAAGTACACTTATCAGGCATGTAATCTCCGGGTTGGAATTCTCATTCCATCCTTACAATACATAAGTTTAAATATTGCTTATGCCTAGTATTATATTCAAATCAAACTCTAAGACCAGTTCAGAAGAAATTTGGGTCTGAAACCATGTCAGCAAAAGTTTTTTTTTTTTAAATTTTAATGAAGGGTTTTGGGGCTTGAGAATAAGTCTCAACACATAAGGATACACTTGGGGAAGAGTAAGGGGCAGATTTCTTTTTAGCCTCTGGATAAACAGAGAAGATAGAAGCCTGGCTGCAGACAGACAAAGAAAGTAGAAATGTGTCGGTGATGCAAAAGTCACCATTTGCACTGACACATCAAAGGGCACTGTTTGCAACAAGAGGAAGATAATTTCTGGAGAATGACCAAACCATTTGGGAGAATGCAGCTAAAGCCTGGCTCACTAGTTGATTGCGCAGGTAGGCAGCCATGTTCTGCTGCCCCAGAGGTCATGAATTTGAACACGCTTTATCCCACGTTCAGGACAAAAAAGCTCCCAACCCCAAAACGGCCTGCCAGCAGGAATTTTATCCATGGAGCAACTTCCTGAGCAACTTTTGACCTCAACAGCACTGCAACAACTTTACCATAGATAAAAGAGTATAAAAATTTCTGTCAAAAACTATTTGACAAGAGAAAAATTATTCACGAAATAGGTACTTAGGATATCTACCTTATTAGACTTCTGTTTCCTGACCAGCAGTTTATAGAATACCTGAAACCCTAAATTGAGATGTCAGTTAAGACAGTATGAAACAATTAGCCTGGTGTAATATATAAATAACACCATGATAACAAGACAAAAAGACTATAAACCAAATGTTGAGTTTTTTGTGTCTATTTTTATTTTATTCTTTCTGCTTTGCTAAACAAGAAAGATATACTGCATACATAATGAGAAGAATATAAATTTTTTTATTGTGAGAGAACACCTGGGCAACAGGAATATTTTGTGGACAAATATTAAACGACTCAAAATGACTCATTCTTTGAGAATTCAGGTAGTCAAAGTTTTATTGTAATTCAGCATGCAATACAAAAGGAAACTCAAGAGACTACATAAGTAAGACAGTTCTACTGAGTTCACTCATTTCCCATGAGTAATGAAATTTTTAAGTACAGGTAAGTGTGTGTCTTCACTAAGAATATGGGCATGCAAGGGATAATATATAGTTCACTTTATAATTATATATGTGCTGAGAACGTCTTCAGAAATTTCAACAGAATCTGATTTGATATACTTAAGGGGAATTATGAATATCATCTTTTTTTAAAAAGCTGACTTGGAATCTTCACAAATTTACGTGACCCCAAATCAGCAGCTTGGCCTATCGTGCTGTGTGCTGCACTGGCTCTGTTAGAAACAACTTCATTTCCACCCCAATTCTTAAGCACACACCTTACATCCCTTCTCTAGAAGGTGCCTTTACTGTTATTACCTATGGAGAGGTTATTTGCAGCTTTGCAAGTTTTCACCTCCTCAGTTCATTTTCGAGTCTCTTGGCTTCTTTCCCAGTGGAGGAGGAGGATCCTTCTTCTCACCAGTGTTCTCAGACTCTTCTTGCTTTTTACTCAGAAACTTCCATGCGGCAGCTTTCACTTTACTTGGATTTTACTCTTTATCATGGCTGATGCTCACTTTTCAATTGATAAGCAAGCCACAGTGTAGCCACAAAATGCCAGAAGAAAACCCTAGTTATATAAAACTTAGGAGTGTGAGGTATCTTCCTATTTGTGGCATGAAAAATGCAAAGAAAATCTATAAAGGAAAAGTTCGATAGATTCAGAATAGAAATGTTTTTAAAATCTCAGCTGAGAAGTATAAACAATCAGATTCAACACAAATTGGTATTTTATTTTCAAACCATATGACTGACATAAGACTACTATATCTGCGTATATTACATAACATAACCCTAATCCTAAGAAATGATTACAAATAAATGTAAGAGAGCAGTCCAATAAAACATGGTTGATACTGTAACTGCTGAGAAATAATATTGCTTGGGTAAAGACATCTACATGAGCATTTCTAGGCCTGGGGATTTAGCTCAGTAGCACCATGCCTGACTTGCAAGCATAAGATCCTGAGTTTGATCCCCAGTACTGGAAAAAAGAAAAAAAATTAAATAAATGAGCATTTTATAAATTATATAGAATTTGAAGGCATTTTTTTCCTCCACCATACCCATATGTCATACCATCCTGCTTTGGAGCCAAATCTCTACAAACTGTGAGTTAAAATAAACCTCTCCTTCCTTTAACTTGCAGGTGTTCAGTATTGTGTCTCAGTGACAAGGGGAGTGACTAGACAAATTTTGATATCAGAAAAGTGGGGTTGTTGCTGGGATCAGATCACATAGTTCAGAAGCCTCTTTGGAACTGGAACTTTAGAATGCTTTGGAGATCCAGCTGGAAAAGCAGCCCTAAAATGCTGTAAACCATACTTGATGGGATATTCTGGTCAGAGCTGCTAAAAATGCAGGTGGTAAAGACCAGGATCAGGAGGTTCCAGTTTGGAATGAGGATTCCACTGGCAGTTGGACTCAAGACCATACCATATGTGTTATGTCTGGCATAAAATTTGACTACACTTTGCCAGTTTCCTGACCTTAGAAGAGACTAAGATTAAGAACAATGGATTAATTGTGATAAAGGGAATTCAAAGCAGCCTAATGTTAAAGTTGTGACATGGGTACTGCTGGGGGTCTTTTAGCCAACTCTACATTGGAAACCAAGAGCAAACAGCACAGCTGAATGATTTTAAAAGTTTTGAGTTTGATCAGAAAGGAAGCTGTGGTAAAGTTATGTCTTATAAAATTAGACTGGAGAACAGTTTGTTTGCCAAAATGATTAACATTAAAGAAAAGCCACATACTTTACAACAGGACAATAGGAAAAATGGCTTAAGACTATGAGAGGAACCACTGAGGGACCACTCATGCAGGCTCAAAATTGCAAAAGTGAAAGATTGCTTCAAGAAGAGAATCTCAGGGGTCTGCAAGCTGGAGAAGGTCTATCTAGAGAATTTGTTCCTTAGGATTCCACTTATAGTGGTCAACCCTCAAGGCATGGCCCTCACAATTTCCTACAGTCACGACCCAAAGAAGCCTAGCTAATGCTCCGCCTGGCGGCATATTTTGGTGTCATCCATGTGGTGCTTGTTTACAGACACGCAGAATAGAAAAGCTGTGGGGTCAAAAAGGCTTCTACACAGATTTCGGAAGCCAGGCAATGTGCCCATAAGATGGCAGTGCATGAAGCTATGAGAACGAAGCTGAAAGTGCACTAGAGACCACAAGACGTTGTAGAAGCCCGGTGTGGAACGTATGGGGAAGCCACAAGAAGTGAAGAAAGCCAGCCCAAGAAGCCAAAGGGTTGCAATCACTGGCAGTGATTAGGGGTGGGGCCTCAGAATTCATATCTCATCACAGCTTGCCCTGGGAGCTGGACCTGGAAATATGAGATAGATCTATCCCCCATTCCACCCTTTTGGAATAGGAATGTTTACTCTTGGCCACTGTATGTTGGAAATGTTTAACTTTTCTTTGATTTTTTGCAGGGCTTACATCTGAGAGTTTTCTTTGATTTTCAGAGGAGATGTGGGACTTAAACCTTTCAGAGATACTGAAACTGTTAGCAGTTTGGCAACTCTTAGAGATGGACTAAATTTATTTTGCATAAATGGATGTGCATGAGGTTTTGGGGGGCCAGAGGTAGAACACTAGCTATGGTTTATATCCAGATATTCCCCAAGAGCTTTGTGCACACATAGACAGTGTTATTAGAAGATGATTGGGTTATGGAGACTTATAACTAGCTTGTTAAGAGTTTGAGCCTGATTGGAAGAGGTAGGGCACTGGGGGTGTGGCCTGGAAGATTTTAGCTCCCTCCCCAGCTTCTTTCACTCTGCATTCCAGCGGCCATGTTGTGAGCAGCTATTCCTCTACCATGCCCCAGCACCATGACGTCCTGCCTTGGAGTCAGCCGACTGTGCAAGGACTGAGACTACTGAAATGTGAGCCAAAATAAACCTCTTTTCCTTTATTTTTTTAAATTTTAATTTATTTCAATTTTTCTTTCTTTCTTTTTTTTGACAGGGTCTTGCTATGTAACCCAGGCAGACCTCTAACTCAAGGCAATCCTTCTGCCTCAGCCTCCTGACTGCTAGGATTACAGGTGTTGCCCACCACACTGGGCTCTAACTTTTCCTCCTCTATGTTACAGGCGTCAGGTATTTCATTCCAGCCACGAGAAAAGTTACCAAGGCAACTGTTCATATACATTCAGTGTTTGAATGACATTTTACTAAGGTGTATGATAAAAAATTGTAACTACATCTATGGACAGATTAGTAATTCACTTTGGTTAAAAGAAACTACAGCAGCAAATGAAAACTTTTTTCTCCCTTAGTATGTGGTTCAGAAATTGATAAACTATGGGCCTGCAGGCCAAATCCAATCTACCACTTGTTTTCACAAAGAAAGTATGATTATAATACATCACACTTATTTACATAATGTCTATAGCAGTTCTCATGCTATGACTAGATGGAATATTTGCCAAAAAGATGGTATGGTCTGCAAAATCTGAAAATTTTTTCATCTGGTCTTGTATAAGGGAAAACGACACTATTTAGAATATTTGGTGCAGATTAAAACACATAAATATTGAATGTTTTTCAGGATTTTCCACAAAGTTCTATTCTATAGAGTAATGAAAGATTTTTTAATAAATTCCTTAGCAGAAATTACTTCATTTTTATATCTTGTGGCAATATATCCATATTATAATATTTGAATAACAGAATAATAATGTCCCTTTTATACATATGCTTTAAGAAAGGTTTTTTAAACCTTCAGAAGAGTTGAAAACATCTATGACAGAATTGGGTAAAACATTCATGAAACAATTTGAATAAATGGAATGCTGTGATTTTGTGTTATTTTCTTTAACCAACACTCACAGATCCTGTGCTCTAGCTCCTGATTGCTCGATTATGCAACTACCAATAGAACAGAGCTCCCATTCGGTGGATTCCTTAAGACAGACCTCGTTGCTGGCAATAATTTACAAAGCAAACGTCCTTTCTTCCAGTATAAACTCTCACTGTCTCCATCAAAACCAGTTTCACTGGAGTCACTGCTGCAGAAGGGGCCTTAGGCTTAGATTATGCAGCTGCAGAAGTGCTGGTTTCTCAGCCCTGCAGGGGAAAAGAGGGCTCCTCCTAGTCGATGAGAAAAAAGAGTGACAGAAAAACTCTTTGCAACACAGATAAGCAATTTCTCCTATTCTTTCTAAATTTGGATCTCTGGAACAGAAGGTACTGAGGAGTTGAATCTTAAACAGACTAGATTTTGAAACTGAGCTTTCAACTAAGAAAACCAAGATTAATGAAATCTCTCTAAAATTTCCCTTGAGTTAGAGCACATTCATCATCTAAAAGTCATACTACAAGTGGATTGTGCTGTTGTTTCCTTTTGTTTTAACTTCAAATTAGGTGTCAGGTAAATCTAAGACATGAGAGAAAAGGTCAGACCGTTTGTCTTAGAGAAGAAGGACTTTATATTTTTTCCCTCTAAAATCCTATAAAAGAACCAAGATATATACCAAACCACTGGTAAAACTTTAGGGTGGAACACAAGCTCACTGGGCAGCTGTGTGATGTTAGCATACACTTACATGACATTTCAGCTCGGGCCAACTTCTGTATGGAGACAAGAATGATTTTTGTTCCTTTAGTAACTAATTTAAAAAAGAAAAAGAAATTGGAATATAAGTGGTAACAGAAACGTACTAATGATAAAACTAGGCATACCTTTATCTTTCTTTAGTTATCATGCTAGAGTTTTATGACATTTTTAAGATATAAAGATACAAAGTCTCTTTACATGTCATATGTCTTTGTTCTTAAGCATAATATGAATAGTATGTAGTAGTATGAAGTGATGTGTATGATACGTTGGCTACTCAAAGTGTAATCTCAATAGTATGAAGAGTATGAAACAGTGATATTTTGGCCATACAAAATATGTTTAGAGGTATTATTAGAACTTATTTTAAAAGGATCTCTGATGAAATAGCCTACGTTGGCCAGATGGCTATATTTATTATACATTAACATGTTCTTATGTGACAAATTTTTATTAAGAATTTTGCAAGACTAAGTTGATCTTACATTTCCATTTTAAAATAAAGATATATGGCCACCATCAACTTACTCTTGTTTTCAAAATTAAAATTTGTCTGTATTTGTTTATCCATGGGTGACATTAGCTAATGGTAGAAACATCAATGAAATGGACCTCTTCTTTATGTAAATGAGGACCAGTAAGCAGAGAGTGTTTCTTCTTTTTAATTTTTCTCTTTTTTTTTTTTTAGGGACTTAAATCTTCACATTCTGACATTCTCTGAAAACTCACCCCAGCACCTTAAACAAGTGCAGCAATACCTCTGTGAGAAGCGCAGCCAGACTGGAACCTCTGTTTAAACAGTATTCAGTATGAAAAGCTGAGCTGTGCTTAGCTGGTAGCTTTTACTTTATAGATTTTTTTTTTTTTTTTTTTTTTTTTTTTTTTTT
>NW_022900949.1:65370595-65374955 GCF_012274545.1 Fukomys damarensis | reverse complement strand
TTTTTTTTAGTACCGGGATCAAACTTGGGTCCTTGCGCTTGCAAGACAGTAGATGAAACCACTGAGGCAAATTCCCAGCCTGTAGCTTTTACTTTAGATTGTTTTCCAGGAACGCTTTTCCATGTTATCTAAAAATATTTAGTCTCCTTCATCAGAGAAAGGGTTTATCCAGGAGATGTTTTAGTGTCTTTTCTCAATCTATCACTAATTAAGAATTTCTATTCAGGTAAGTGCAGACTTTCATCAGACTAGTATCTTTGATTCAGGAAGTCAGAAATGTTACGTAAACATTTTTTTCTTTGGATCCATGAAATATTATGTCTCCCCTAGGACTGATATATGTCACAAATAGAATTCAGAAAAGGAATAAAGTGACATTCATATATTCATCAATAAATATCTATTTATTTTCTAATTTTTTTCTTTTATTGAGCTTATTGGTACATTTTAGGGGTACAGTACAGTTACATTCATTTTTGGGATCTTGTACCTTTACATGACAGGTCTTGGTTCTCATTTTTCCCCCTTGTCCCTGCCCTCCCTTCACCCCCTCCTCCCTTCCCTATTTACAAACACTTTATTTCCATTTTTTCATTTTCTCATATTTTTCCCTTATTACCTTTCCCCTACCCTTCCCACTTTCCCTACACCTTTAGCCCTTTTCTTCCCATTTCACAATGTCAGTTATCTCATTAGGATCTTATGTACTATTACAGTGTATTCACACCAGAGATACTATTCGGTATTTACACGTGTGACTTATTTATTTCACTTGGGAGTATATCCTCAATATGTTATTGAAGATCTCCAGGGCTGGGGATTTAGCTCAGTGATTCTGGTGCCTGCCTTGCAAGCGCAAGGACTGGAGTTCGATACCCAGTACCAAAAAAAATAAAATTAAAAAAAATATATATATATGTATTATATATCTCCTACTGCTCTAAATGATGTGAAAGACAGAGGAGGCTCTAAAGATAAATAAGACATGGGCCGTGGCCTCAAGTAATCACACAGTGTTTAGGGTACCAGACTTAGCAAAGTAAATAATTATGGTGTAGGATAGTGACTCATGATGCAAGTGGGGATAAAAGTAAATCTAACATATTTCATCAGAGGAAGTGACCAGCCTCAAAATTTGTACATCAGTAATATTCTTTCTATTATCTTTAATCTCAGTGCACCGTGCATAGTAAGTCTTTCTATGGGAGACAATGTAAGTATAATAGAAATCGCTATTGAAGGATCTGTAATAGAAACTACTCAAATTGTGTTATTTCTCTGGTCCTGAGGTCATTAAGCTTCAGTAATCCTCATCCATATGCTACCTGGGGTCTTACGGATGGATGGACCCTTCCAGATGGGGCTATTAGGCCACCTGGGCCTGGGTATTACAGCTTGAAAAGCAGGTTTCCAACCATTAGCTTTATGTTTTGTTTGTTTGGTTGTTGTTTGAGATGAGATCTCACTACTTAGCCCAATCTGGCCTTGAATCCAAAATCTTCTTGCCTCAGCCTCTCAAGTGCTAGGACTGTAGGCATGGGCCAATGTGCCTCTCCATTACTTGTTGTTGTTGTTGTTTTCTATCTTCTGGTTCTGGGGATTGAACTCAGACCCTTCCTCTTGCGAGGCAGGTGGCAGAACCACTTAGTGAATGCCCCAGCCCTCCATTACTTGATAATCATTACCCACCAGCCACTGTGGAAAGTGCAGCCAGGACGCCAGAGCTCTAATTCTGCTCCGCTTATCTGCTGTGAAATGAGGGCTCTGGTGACTAGATTCTCGTCAAGTTCTTTGTACAGCTGGATGGGTAAGGCAACTTTTTTTTAATCATCATTTTCAAGATAGGGAAACTAAATTCAGGAACCTTAAGGAACCTGTCCGAAACCCAAGGTAATAATTAATATCCAGTACTTGAGATTAGACACCAAAGCTACAAGGATAAAGCATATTCTTCGATGTCATAGTCAGAATCACACCTTTGTGATAAGCATATACAGGCAGGCCCATACAGCATTATGTAAGTTTTAAAATTATAAATCAAGATAAGAAACTGTGAAAATATGCTCTATCCCTTCACCTTCAGAAATACCTGTCCACAAGGACCTGCACAACCAAGATATGAATCAGGAATTCTTGGACTGTCCCTAACGCAAGTCTAGACTTTCTAAGGGAAGATAAAACTGACCTTAACTGACACTTCTTGCTGCTCTGAAGCACCTAAGAGTGCACACCCCAATAAAAAGCCATTTCTTGAAGGCTGAATTCAGTCCCACATACACCCATAAAGCGAGCTTGGTACCATGTGGGCTGAGCTTTCCAGAGTTCAGAGTACCTGGAATCCTGTCTAGAAGATAACTCGGCATCTAGAGGGTCATTACCTTGGCTCCATGGGAAAGGGTACTGCCAGAGGAGAGCCACCAGCTGGAGGTAGGCAAAGTTTTCTCTTGCTTAGGTCTAAGAATCTGTCTGCTCATACTGCCTCTAGGTTCTGCCTAAGAAAAAGTAAAAACTGAGAATTTTCTTGTAAACGGGTCTGATCAGTTACTATTGAGACCAGGCTCTGGAGCCAAACACTTGGTAGGAATCTAAGCTTTTGTCACTTACCAGCTGTGGAATCTCCAGCAAGTTACTGTACAATTTAGGGCTTCAGCTTCCTATCTGTAAAATGAGTATAATAATAATTGGTAGATACTAAACGCTGGGTAAGGGTTGGTGAGTCTATCCAGCTACATTACAAAAGAATGTGTCTCCAAGAGACTTTCCTGGAGAATTACATAAGCGTGTTGATATCCAAACACTCCCAAAGTCAAGGTGAAAGCCCTCGCTGCACTAAGCGCAGGGGTGAGAATCCCCTAAGGCAGAGGCTTCGGCCCGAGGCCTGGGTCACTTCCCGTAGAGGAGGCCGTCAGGGGTTTGCAGGATAACTCGAAAACGTGGCCATGAGTCATGGTAAGACTAGGAAGTGAAACCAAGTGTCAGCACACCGACTTGTTCCTCCCTCGGACGTGGACGGAGGGCTGAGGCTCCGGTTATAAAGGGAAGGTTACGGAGCCAGGTTGCCTGCCGCTCAGATCCCTCCCCACCCACTGGGGGCTCACGATGCCGGCGCCGTCCCTAGACAGGTCTTGACGTCTCTCCGGGTGGGGAACCGGGAGACTCGGAACAAGTCGGGGCAGCTCCCTCGCGCCTCCGCCAATGCGAGCCAAATCCAGCCGCTACCCACCCGCCCAGTACGGTAGACGTTTCCCGAGAGGCAAGCCTGGACATTCCCCCGCACTTCTGCAGGTGAAACGAGTTCCAAGTGGCTCCTTTCTCATCTAGTGCCCTCCCCTCCTTGCAAAACACCGTGGAAACGGTTTCTTGCACACCAAGAACTGTAATCAGCCTTAGCTGCTCCCTTTAGGGGACAGTCGTGACTGGGCACCGAGAAGTCAGACACGCTGTAAAGCACCAATAAAGAACTATATTTAGTTCTGAGCTCTCCGCCTAAATTCTTCTTTTTTCACTCTTAGCTTCAAAACGACTGGGTTGGGGAAGTGGGAGGAAGGGGGTGGGGAGGCAGCGGAGAAAGAACAGCTGTGCCTCTGCCTCCCAACTCAATCTCTATAAATAACCAATCGCTAGCGGAGGCTACTTTTCAACCAATGAAGCAGCCCAAACTGCTAAAACCTTGGCCGCAGCCAATGGCAAGGCACTTGGGGGTGTGAGACTCGCGCCCTGGGACCAATGGGTTCAGAGTCTGGGAGAGGTAATTTGAGACTGAGTGTGGGTGTGTGGTGCAAAAGCTTCCTACTTCCAAGCCCGAAAAGCTGCGCGGCCGTTTGAGCACGCCCTGTCAGCGGGCACCCTGAGACTCCGGGATTGGGAAGCTGTCCGCTTCTCCGGGTTTTGGCCAGAGCCTCCTGGGAAGGAAGGGTGGACCGGTCGGGGCCGACCGGGAAGCGACTGGGGTACCCAGGGTCCCTACATCCCTACTCGGGACAGTGTCACACGCGGAGTCCCTCCGGTTTTCTTTGTCCCGGGGATACAGAGCAGGAAGAACTGGCCAGCTGGGGCAGAGCACCGCTTCCGAGGCGGCGAGCGCCCTTGAGCTCTGCGGCCCGCAGACACACACCGGCCCAGGTCCCGGGCAGGCGTCCACGCCTTTGCAGACGGAGCTGGCCCGAGCGCGGCCCGTTCTGTCCCGCGCAGCCGCGGGAGAAGGCAGATGCTGCCCAACTCCTTGCGCACACACGGTCCCTCATCCAGACCTAGGCTCGCCCCACGCCTAAAGCGCTCCTCTGGACTCAAATCGGGAGCTCTGCCCACCGTCACGCCCCCGCCCGACCCAGCAGAAAACCAGGAGCGGAAGTTCGGGCGG
>NW_022900949.1:65349067-65369858 GCF_012274545.1 Fukomys damarensis | reverse complement strand
GACGGAGCCATGAGAGAGTACAAAGTGGTGGTGCTGGGCTCGGGCGGCGTGGGCAAGTCCGCGCTCACTGTGCAGTTCGTGACGGGCTCCTTCATCGAGAAGTACGACCCGACCATCGAGGACTTCTACCGCAAGGAGATCGAGGTGGACTCCTCGCCGTCGGTGCTGGAGATCCTGGACACGGCGGGCACCGAGCAGTTCGCGTCCATGCGGGACCTGTACATCAAGAACGGCCAGGGCTTCATCCTCGTCTACAGCCTGGTCAACCAGCAGAGCTTCCAGGACATCAAGCCCATGCGGGACCAGATCATCCGCGTGAAGCGGTACGAGCGCGTGCCCATGATCCTGGTGGGGAACAAGGTGGACCTGGAGGGCGAGCGCGAGGTCTCCTACGGCGAGGGCAAGGCCCTGGCCGAGGAGTGGAGCTGCCCCTTCATGGAGACGTCGGCCAAAAACAAAGCCTCGGTGGATGAGCTGTTCGCCGAGATCGTGCGGCAGATGAACTACGCGGCGCAGCCCAACGGCGACGAGGGCTGCTGCTCGGCCTGCGTGATCCTCTGAGGCGTCCGCGGCTGCCGGGCGCTGGCCGGGCTCTGTGCACAAAAGCCAAACTCATCCGACTCTAAATGTGATTTCTGTTCATGCTTTGAGGTTGGAGACGACTTTGCATTGGTCGGGGTGTCCCGGGAGCCCTACTGGCTTCCGTGGCCAGCATCCCCTGCCATCTTCGTTGTCCGAAGGGGTTGTCCGGTCCTGACCATCTGAGACCCTGGTAGAAATGTGACTCTTTGCAACATGTACGTTTTTCATTGATTTTTGGTTGACGCATATTTCCCCGTTTAAGTAGCCGTTAGGGCGTTGTATTGGCAGCTTGACACCCGGCAAGCAAAAGTTTCAGCTTGGAAAAAATGGGGGTTGGGAGGTGGGGGAAGGGGAAGGGAAGGTGGAAAGGGGAAATCCCCCCTCCGTCTTTTGTTGTCAACAACTGTTTTCTATTTCCAAGTTTTAAATACATGGAAGGAAGTACGGGAAAAGCATATGAAGGAGCAGGAGGAGAGGAAGAAACTTTTGTTGTTTTTCTTTATTTTCCAGGAATAGCTGGAAATTAAAATCGGGTTCCTTTTCTACCAGCTTGGAAGGGCCACCCTGTGACTGATTGCGATTCTGAGGATGTCTATGCAAAGTTGGATTCTTGTTACAGTGTATCCAATCTGAAGTATTGCACATCTGAACTGGGACTGATAACACTGAGGCCAATACAGTGTGGGATGCCAGAAAGTATCTGCTGATATTTGTGGAAAAAAAAAATCTATTTTGTTTACCTACTGTATCAAAAGGGAGTCTGGGGGAGAATGGTAGTATTTTTTTTTATCAGCTGTGAAAAAAAATGTTACAGATCTGCACATTTTTTGTGTGTGTACTATTGTGTGTGTGTGTGTTTTTTTAAGTTTAGTTTTCTTTTTCTTTTGGTTGGTAGTAGCCTATTTTTTAAAGACTAGCTGTTAAAAACACAATACAAAGACTTTGTACATGTGATTCAGGGCCCCCAGCACCCCTGTGTCTGCAGAGTGCCTTCAAAACTCAGCTGTTCCAGCCGGTGCCAACCTGTGACCTCCCACCATATCCCAGAATCTGCTATTCCCCAAACCACTTCCCAGTTTCCTTTCTGTAATCTTCCTGAAGAGCCAGGACAATAGGGCCTGTTGTTTAGTGAATTTCTTTATCATTTTCAGCATTTTGAAGTGTCCATGTCTTGCAACCCCCCCCACCCTTTGGCCTTTGTTCAAATTTCAGGTATTTAGTTCCCCTTTTATATTACTTTTTAAATGTTTTCATTATTTCTCAAAGGGTATTATTCCTCCAGATGCAAAGAGCAAAATTTCACCATTGTGATGTATCAAGAGAATTCTGACTGTAATTCTTCATTCCACTCGTTTAATCACTGTCTCATTTTAAGACTTTTAATACAAACGTCATTTTAAAAGAAACAACCTTAGAACTATTGTTTGTGTTTCTGCATTTCATATTCAGTAGTTTATAGTATCAGTAGTAGTGGTACAATGGCTGAGGTGGATAGGGGCAAGTGAATGATGTCCTCAGAGAGTTGTCGAATTTTGAAGACATATCTCAGTGACAAGTTGGGTGATATTTCCAACTTCTTAAATAGAAAATCCTCAATGTCTAGGAAGCCCTGGGCATGGCTATAAAGTCTGACTACAAGATGAAAAGTATATTTTTATTATGTTCTGCTGACTTGGAGCAATGTATTCCACTGTAAGTAGGAAAAGGAAGAAAACTTCTAATACTGCCTTAGATCTGGAACAGTAACCATCCATCTGGCACCTTTGGTTTTTGAGTTGTTGTGTACGTCACATATCAATCTAAAGTATGTTTGGGAAGCATAGTTTATAAATCTGAAACTTTGTATTTTGCAGTGTACCTATATGAGTTATAGACAATATCCTAACCACTTCAAGGTTTTCATTTGGAAACTGTTAGATTACTAAAAAAAAAAAAAAAAGCGAAGACACTACACTCCTTGCTGTCATTACACTGCTGTTTGGACCATATTTGACCTTATAACTTTTCTTTGTAACAGTAGGAGGCAGTGTGAGCTTTTCTATTTATTTTTCTTTAAAATGTATTTAGTCAATGCAGAGTAAGAAAAATCTGTGTGTGTGTGTGTGTGTGTGTGTGTGTGTGAGTGTGTTTGCAGTACTGGAGACTGAACCCAAGGCCTTCACGCTGAGCTACATCCCCATCTGATTTTTTGTTTTGTTTTTTTAATTTTTCAGTTTGAGACAGGGGCTCACTAAATTCCTAAGTTGCTCAGCTGGGCTGGAACTTGGGATCCTCCTGCCTCAGCCTTCTTGAGTTGTGTGTACATATATTAAGAGTACTTGATATATCTTAGGTTTATGAAATGTAACTGAAGTCTGACAAAGGGATTTATTCCCTTCTCAAAGCCAAAAGAATTTACAGGTCAGAGAGTTTCTTTAAGCTGCATTAACATATCTTGCCTTAAACTGTTTCTCCCCAGGAGGCATTTTAGTATTTCAGTGTGAGGATGACCAGTTTGGCCTGTAATGGTCCTAGTGCCATTTTTTTTCCACTCTGAATTCACACTTAAACATAATTGGAAGGCAATATCATAAATATTCTAAGTAGAGAAACGGAGAGAAATTTCTCAAATGTATGCCTTTGCAAAGATTTATTCTGGCATTTGCCTAAATTTAGTGGCTTAAGTAGATCTAAAATGTTAAATTCTGACGATGTCCCAAGTACCATCTGAAGGATTTCTTTGAAAACGTATTTGTTCACTTACTTTTTAAGATGTGGGAACCTTTTGACAAAAATGCTCCAAAGTATACAGCTAATTTAAGAAATGTATATACTCCTGACAGGAAACATTTGAAAATGGAAAACTGGAAATGAAATAGATTTCTGGGTGCATTAATCACCTCCATATAGTATTTAGTCACTTGCATGACTAAATTCTTCGTAGGTGTAGGATGGCAAAGCAGGTTTTAATATGCCTTTACAAAGTACTGTAACAATTGTTTTTCTGCTTCTCAATTACAGCAGTTTTGTGTGTGCCTGGAGCAAGAAAATAGTAGTTCCAAAATCTGAGGTCTTTCTGCATCAATTTCTTAACCAAATTGAAATTTAAAGACATTCCTTTTACTTAAGAAAGAATATTTTTGAAAATGCGTCAGTTGATTTGGCTAGAAGAAGCCTTCTGGTATTATGGTGAGGAGGGATGAGAGCATTTGTTTCAGTGAAGAAGCTGGGCTGAGTTAAGAGTGTTAAAGGATACGGTCCATGAAGGAGGAGTTTGTTGTCAAGCAATCACCTGTCAAGACAAATTGGGTGGGAAAGAGCCTTTTAGGGAGCAAAACCTGGCTGTTAAACTTGACCCCTGCTGTTTTTTAACACCCTTTTCTTTTGGCCCATGCCAGTTAATCCAGGTTTTGTGTCATTTCAAAGGATTGTTTTTTCCTCCTTCTGTGGTAGCCTCAGAAAAGTTAAGGTATCATTTCAAGTCCGAGACTTTATCTTTGGGAGTTGCTTCATCTGTTTGAACTGTGGTTTTGTGGCAGTACTGCCTTTTGAATGATATCCTGGTATTTGTCACAGAGAGGATGGGAAAGTGAGAAAAGACCGTATGTAGTAACTGGCCTTGGGAAATAGATGCAAACTGTCTGCATCTGAACTGTCAAAAAGCGTAAGAGTTATTTTTTTACAACAGCCAGTATAAAGCTCTACATTGTAAATGTGAAAGAAACCAAAACTTAATGTGGAAATTACCACTGTTAGTTAATATGATATCAAACATTTGTCACAGTGTGCTTAATTAGGAAAAGCCTGCTAATATAAATTTTGTCTATGAAAATGCAAATTTTTAAATACTAACAGGTGCTATTCTTGATTATGGCATTTTATTTAGACAGCTGGAATCATTGAATGTATTTAGTTGAACAGGGCGCTCATGGTAGATGAGATGATCAATCTAATCATAGTAGGATTTTGATGACTTGAGAAGGCTTTAGGCATCGTTCAGAGGTTCTAAAACTTGGCCACATATCACAGTCACCTGAATTTCAAAACACATGTTGCTGGGCCCTCCTCTGGTTTCTTAGGCATTGGATCTAGGATCGAATCTCATAATTTCCATTTCTAGAAATATTTCAGGTGATGGTGCTGTTGTTGGCCTAGGGAACATGCTGAGAACCAATGATTTGGTCCAAACTTCCAAATGACTGTACCTAGAGCTACCTTGGTGTTTGGAGACACAGACTGAAAGCCCATGTATACATTGCAGAGTGCTCTCTGTACTGTCGTAAAATAATCTATAAGGGGCTGTGAGGTAGTTAAGTGGTAGGGCACTTGTCTAGTATGAGTGCGGCTCTGGGTTTACTTTTTTTAAAAAACCTTCATAGAAATTTACAGCTAAGAGGACATAATCAATTGCATTAAAACTGTTGAACTGTGGTTTATGAAATAATGTAGACATTGCAGGTAATTTTTGATCATTTGCACATTATGATGTGAACAATTTGTGGTTTCAGTGTTAATTCAGAGTTGGCTTGAAAGGAAGAAATAAATAGAAGCATAGCGTTATTGGTCAGAACCAACATACCATCCCCAATCCTTGAAAACAAAACTTTTGAAAATAACATCTTTGACAAAAGGGAATACTTTAAACTATTTGTCTAATCCTTGAACTTAAAAATGCAGTGTTTCAATTTTTCATGAAAATAAATTGTGTTAGAAAATTTAAATTATCAGGTCGTGTATATTAAGCACATATGTGTGTCTTAGATTTCCAGGCACAAGTTAATTCATTCTCATATAGTTCTGTTATAATCTATTCTTGGAAAAATGTGTACCTCAAAACTGTACCATACTCTTTATGTTGTTATTCATGGAAATTTCTATAATTCTATTAACAGATCTGGGTTTTGATAGTATGTTGGGAGCTTCCAAAATTTTAGTGAGTTGAAAACTAATAATAGTGGAATTGCTCATTTCAAATTTCTTATTTACAATTCCAAGAGTTGAGTACAAGTTCATAGGCTGAAGGAGTAATAGCTAACTTTTAGAAGTTAGAAAGTTTGAATAAGGAGAAAGGACTTTACTCAGATCTTATTCATTTTTAATATTTTTTGCATTTGGATTATTTGCTTGCCTTTCAATAGTTATAATAATAATAGAAGCTGAATAATTATTGAGTGTGGTAGGTTTTTGTCTCCTCTACCACTGATTGCTTTAAGATGCACATAAAATGAAATGATTGTGTTTTTATTTTTTTAATTTAGTTCGCCCATCTGGTAAAAGAACATTCTTATATATGTTGCTCTAAGTTTAAATTCTACTTTAAAAGTTAAACTGCTCTAAGTTTAAATCTTACTTTAAAAGTTGCAACCATTTATGACTGATAGTTTGATATCTATGACAGTGTTAGAGGGCTCCATAGTGGAAAAGCTACTGCCAATAACAGTGTGATGAAACACTTGACTTTGTTATATTTTTATCTTGGCTTTCATTTTATGGTTATTCTATGATTAATTTGGATCACTGCTACTTGACTTTGTTAAGCTGTTAAACATTTAAGGTTATATTTATTTGGGGATAATATATTTTGAAAGTGTCCTGTATTATGAACGCATTTACCATGTCTAAGACAATCAGACTTATTTTATAGTTCATTCTAATACTGGTTAACATTTATTAGAACTGAACTATTTTACTTAAAGAGAAGAAAATAATAAAGGGATGACAAGTTCTGAAGCCTTAATTAGTGAAATTATTTGTCTTGAGAAACAAATAGCTAACTGGAATAGAGAGGAAAACCAAAATGGCCTTATTGCTTTTGGAGTTTTGAGTGTTCATCTGCTTGGTAAATTGGAGAGAAGACCCGTTCGATTAACTAAACTTACTCTTTTTAACATGAATTTTGCAAGATTATGTAAGACTAAGTTTATCAGAGTTTTGAAAATGTGTGGCTGGCTTATTTGTGGTAATTGTGAAAAATTGCAAGAGCAGCCACAAAACCTTTTTTAAACAGAAAAAATATATATTGATGCATTGAGAATACAGGTGTCAACCCAAAGCCCTGAGATTGTTCCTTTTTTATGAAGAATGTGATTGCAGTGGAAGTTGGCAAATGTAGCTGAAATTGATTAGTTATTTGACAAACATTTCCTGAGCACATACTACTGTCTGTGATGTGAAGACTAATTGCAAGTATTAACTGAATGCAAGTATTTTAATGCTTAAAGAGCAACAAACTATGCTTTTGATTTTACTATTAGCTGCAAGAATAACATTAAATAATAACAGCATACAGAAAAGCACATTTGCATGTGACATCAATTATAATGCTGTAGGTCTGTCTGGCAGGTGATAGAGTAGATAAATTGTTGAAAATTGGATCTTTTCTTAGCCATGTGGATATTGCAAATAAAAATCAGTCCCATGAAGTTTAAGCAACCCATAATTGTTTTGTTTTATGTGGCACTGTATAATAAGACTATTGCCAGTTCATTTCTTGAGCATTTCCAACTTCCTTTCTGAGATTAGGTAAAATTGAACACCTAGGAAATCATTTTGCAGTCCTGTGTTCGTGTCAAAGGGAAGAAGGCAAAATGGAGAAAAGGGCCTTATGAAATTTATTTATTGTCTTTAAAATGTGGAACTAAAAGGAAAAGACAATTTAGGTTACATTCTCAAAGGAAGAAATAATGATTTGCATAACATCTTTTGCAGCTCCTTGTGTACAGAAAATTCAACGTAGGGTATTCCTTTTTTGTGTGTGCAGGGGATCGAACTGGGCTCCTTGTGCTTGCGAGGCAGGCGGGGAAACCACTGAGCTAAATCTCCGGTCTGAAGGTGTTCCGTTTGAAAGATATTCTTTTGCAAAAAATAAATGTGCCAAAGAATTAAGCTGACATGTTAAGTCTGCTGGGCTAATAGCTATTTTATATGAAAGCTCTTATTCTTAAGACTTTTGTACTTTTACTAGAAGAAGCAACTAGCTCAGATAAAGAGATGCGAAGTTATAAGTAAGAAGTAAAAATAATGGCAATTATTGTAAAATCATGTGAATTGAAGGGTCTTGTGATTATTAACTGCCTGCAGTTTACAAAATAATTTCCAGTGATTGTTTTGTGTAGATTTTCTCATGAATTGAACAACATATTTAAATACGGAAAGCTGTAGAATTACAGAAGTAAGTGAATAGTTCAGATAAGGGTTTTTGTTTATTTTCTAAAAATCTTGAATGCTATAGGACCATTTATGAAATGCAAATTTATTACAGTTTTGTATACCTCCAGTAAGGTTTTCAGTATTTTATGTGCTGTCTGACCATTTGTAAAAAGATTTTAAAATCTAGTTTTAGTCATGAACTCAGAATATTTTACTATTAATATTGTACTTATACATGATACTAAAGTACAATATACAGCATAAAATATAATACTTTCTCTTTAGAGGCTAACATATTGAATTAGATCTCATTCAAGAAAAAAGCCTCTGTAGAGATCTGTATTTAGCATAATTATAATAAAATATATTAAAATATATTTATATGAAAATATGTTCTAGATAGTTTTAAATTTAGGTAATAGACTTACAATATTTCCAAATTTAATTTCAACATTCATTACCCACTAAAAAAAAACTTGAAGTTGGAGTTCTCTCATTTTGGTGCAGTTATTTTTAGCTTCACTGTCATATGAACTGTTATTTTTCTTTTTGTGTATTATTTCATCCACATTTAGTTTGTGCTAATTATTTTCTCAGTCACCAATGTAATCCACATTAATTGGTTAACAAAAATTTCAGAACTGCTTAACAGATGGCTATATAAATGTGACTTTATGTAATCAAGTAAAGAAATATTTTCAAACTATATTTGAGGTCCAAATTGAGACAGTTCCAATAAGAGAAGATTGTCCATAAACACTTTTTTTTTTTTCCAGTTTGGGCATAATCTTTGTGTTTCTTTTAAAAAACTGATAAATGAAGTTTTGAAGTTTTAAAAAAGTGAATTAGATTGTAGAGATGTTTTTGTTGAAATATTTAGAACTCAGCCATTTCTTCTTTCTCATTACTCCTGTGTGGGTTGAGGTTAAAAAAAAGAAAAGAAAAGAAAGAAAAAAAAAGAAATAACACTTTTTTTTTTGTTTTGTTTTTGGTCGTGGTACTAGAGATTGAACCCAAGACCTTCATGATCTTTTTAAAAAATTTTTGTCTTTATTTTGAGAAAGGGTCTTGGTCTCTCTAAGTTGTCCAGGCTGTGCTTAAATTTGTAATCCTTCTGCCTCAGTTTCCCAGAGTGTTGGGATGACAGATGTTGCCGCTATGCAGCTAACATCCTCTTTGAGAGAATATTATATTATGAAAGGCAGAGTGAAGACCTAAAAAGCAAAACAGATTTCCTATGTTCTTGTACAGTCCAACTTTTGTTTTGTTATTGAGGAAGCATAAATACTGGCAGGGGTAATGAAAAATGTTTTTTTTAATGATATTAATAGTGTTCATTCAGCAAGTGGTCTTCGTATTGTTGCTAAGGCATAAGAATGTCAAGGAGAATTAATTGCAGGTTGGGATGAAATTATTATTCAGCCCACACCCCAGCCCTATGTTCCTCTAATTGTAGAGGAATTCTTTGTGTTAAAGTTGGGATCACTGTGACTTAAGCTTTCTGAGGCCCAGGGCTACTGCTGGCCAGAGTGTTAGAGACCTTATGCAGTTGTAAAATGCAAGTCAACTCTGGACTTCTTGGCCTAGGTGCTACGAAGAGGTGAGGCTGGAGGATCCTTTGTTGTGGGGCTGTCCTGTGCACTTTAGGATGATCAGTGGCAACCCTGGTCTCTGCCCTCTAAATGGCAGAAGCACTCTCTCCACCTCAGTTGTAACAATCCAAAGCATTGGCACCCCTTGCTCCTAGCGGCAAAATAGCCACTGCTCTAAACCAGACCTGGGGGGATGGGAGAGACAAACTAGAGGAGAAGAAGACTGAACCTAGAGTGAACTAGGAGCAGTTAAAACTTTCTTCACACCAGTGCATTGGAGTGAATGGTTTTCTTTTAACATACCAATACTTTCTTGTGTTTTAGTCAGTGTCATTTTGATCAATTCATCAAATGTTCCCCAGAGAGAAATACACAGCATTGCTGTTGATGAGGGGTTTTGCTTACCTGGAAAGAAGGGGGTTCAAAAGCAAAGTGTGTTCTCGTTGCTGTGATGGCCCAAGAGAACCTCGCTGCAGAGTGATCACTAGGTGAATGTAGAACCGCGAGAAGAGCCGGAGAAGGGAATTCAAGGGCAGTTGTGTTGCAGCTTTGTTTTGGGCCTCCCTAAGTCTTCAGTGGGTGACAGCTGGAAGGTTTTCATCCTTTACATAGCTTCCCGCAGTTCACCTGCTAGTTTTTCCAGCTGAATCCAGGGCCCTAATGCAGCTGACCTCGTTACTTTAGGATAGAAAGGAAGCCCTGGGTGCCTCCTCTTCCCTTCTATTTTCACTCTTAAAATCCGGTCCTTTCTTACTTCTTTCTTCCCTTCCTTTTTCTTTTCTTTCCTTCTTTTTTCTTAGCTACAGATGACTAATTTTGTTCGGGTTGGACTGCTGTTGCTTGACTGCACGCACCTACCTGTGCCCAAGGTCCTTAGCCAGGCATGAGCAACCTGGCAGCAGAGGCGGGGGTGCCTGGTGCCCGCAGAGTAATGAGGCGCCTCTGGGAGCTCGCAGCATCTGCTTAGCACATATGCTGTAGCTGCAAGCCCTGGAATTCAGCAGTAGGTCGCTTGTCAGCAAGTTCATTAATATGGCACTAACTTAATAACCATGAATCTTTAATTTACTCAGAACCCGACATGATTGTTTGGGTCCTCACATTTGAAATGAAATAGGTATTTAAACACCTATGCGAGAGACCCATTAACACTTTAAGCAGTCAGACTATTAAGCACCTTACTTGTTGGTACAATTATGGTTTTACGTTTCACAGAGTGTACACATTTGGACATTAAACATTCTTAGTACACAGGGAGTATCACAGTTTTGTGCATGAACAAGAGCAATCTTCAAGCCCATCAGAAGCTTCTACTTAGCCCAAAGGATCTCTGTAAGGAGACTGAGAGAAAATATAAAAATCCTTTATGACAAAAGCAGAACACTAGTAAAAGGAAGTGATTTGAGTAGCTGTGACATTGCTACTCAAATGTAAGAATAATCATGTGTTGGAATGGATGATGTTGGTAATAATATTTTATTTTCTCCATAGTATGTTTGCATTAAATTGAAATTGGAAATATTATATTTAATTGGATATTTGATCACAGTTAAGATTGAGAAAACAAATTTGTTATATCTAAATTTCCTGTTTTTCTTTTACTGTTTTCCTCTCATGATCATCGGTGATGTTTCAAAACTTTGTTTTCTTGCTAATTAAAAAAACCTATGACAAGGGAAATATTCAGTTATGAGTCACCTTATCCCGTACCAAGAAAATATATATATTCATACATTTAAATAAAGTAGACAGGACATTTTGCAATGTCATTATTTGCTTTTATATTTTATAGCATGGAAATAATTTTAAGTGGAGCCTTTTCAGTGGAAACGAAAGTCACTCTTTGAAAAATTACCATTTGATATATATGTATATTTTTTTTCAGTACTGGGGTTCAAACTCAGGACCTTGCCCTTTCCAGGTAGGCATGGTTCCATTAAATCCCAGGCCCTTGATTACTATTTTTAAAATGGTAATTAACTGATCATGATTAATATTTTATTTAAAAATGCCACCTATTTTCCTGTCCTATTTTCCTGTGTAAATTTTCTTTACTCAAGAGACTAGCACTTTTTGAATGGAAAAAAAGCATATATATTAATTACCAAAACATTATAGTTTAGATTTATCCTGGTGGTACTGATTTAGGCAAAACACATATCCTTTTAATTACAGTAATAGAATTTGTGTTACCCTATAGGGAAGCATCAAAAGCACTTGCATAGTGGGACGGTAGAGACATTTTATTATTAACAATTTTGAATAATAAAGTATATAATACAACAGAAATAAAATAGTGGACCTCCTAGAAAAATACTTTTGCTCAGTCATTGCACATGCAGTTTTTTTAAATTATGTGATGAAAATCACTTATAGTTAAAAAATGCCATACAATGAGAATTGCCAATTTTCACATATTAAAAAAATTTTCAACTATATAAATATCTTCTTTTATTATTTTTCAAGACTGGCCTACTTAGATCATTGAAAACATTGTCCTTTCTTTTTCTGCCAGAAAATGAGTGGACTTTATTGCCTGCAATGAATTCCAAATGTAGTTTAAAGCAGTACATATCCGAGCTTAAATAGATTACAGAAACTTGATATTTACATTTTTTAGTATCAATGCAAGCTTTGTATAGAGTCTAGTTTCATAGAGAAGTAGAACAGTTTATCAAAAATACTCAAATGGATATAGTTAAGAAAGTCAGTGAACTTTATGATTATTGTTGATATTAGTGTCGCTGAAATATAATTGCCTTATTTAAATTTGTTAAACATATTTTCTTGTCTATTGTTTGTGTATATTTCAGAGCAAACATCAACTTAGTGTGTAGTTTGTTGTCTTAAAAAAATTCAACCTTCAGCATATTTTTCTCTTGGTAATTTTTTTTTTTTTTTTTTTTTTTTTTTTTTTTTTTTTTTTTTTTTTTTTTTTTTTGTACTGGAGATGGAACTCAGGACTTGCAAGGCAGGCAGCAGCACCACCAAGCTAAATCCCCAGCCCCTCTTGGTAATGTTTTTATAGCATAGTTTGCCTGAAGAGTTAAAGCTTTTGTCCCAAATACTAAGTTGTGGTTTTCATAGCAACCATTATTTATTCTTTTATATAACTTACTGCTTCCTGCCATTGTAATATATGCAAATATGTCTCTAATTAAATTTTAATCTTTTCTTACATAAAGTGTGTGGTTTCCAGGGAGAAAAAGTAGATGATGGTGGATAGCAGTGGGGTGTTTGTACAATCTCTAGATTGAGAGTAATAGAAATATTTACTTAGGATTTTACTTATACTTATTATTTTCAAATCAGGAAAAATTATGTTAGCATGGACATTTAAATTCATGATGGATAGTGTGTATGGTTGAATTTTCTTGACTGATAAGACATTACAGGTTCTCAATAATTTTTATTATATATTTTCCTCCTAGGTGAGATCTCTCACACCCTTTTATTCCCAGTGCCCAGAACTGTGGCCAGTGCAAATTTCAATGAGTATTAGTTGAATTAATTAATAAATAGTTATAAAGGAGAAAGAAATAATTTTTGCTGCAACACTGAAATGCTAGGTCACAATTACTAAAAAATTTGGATTATTTCAAAGTTTTGCATCAACTTCAGGCAAACAATATTGAAGAATGAAAAGCTTTGGGAAGTTTTTTTTTTTTTTAGTTCCTCAATTCTGAAAACCTATAGTTTGGAATGGCAGTGTTAATTTAATGGAATTTAAATTTTCTCTAAGGTTGTTGAAAGCAAGGTTGAAATGTTTTCAGAACTTTTGGAGAAATTAGTATATGGTCTCATAAACCTGTGCCTTCCTGTGCATTGGTTTTCCAAATGCAGTTATGCCTTAGTATGCCTTGAAAAGGCTGAAAATAAAAACTACATCATATTTATTGCATAGGTAAGAATTTTTCTAACAGACTCACCTTTGAATCATTTGAAAACAAATGCATTATAAAGCAAATCACTGTTAGCTAACCGTTCAAATTTATGGTACAAACACATTGAAATTTTTTATATGCCTACTGAGCTGTGCTTTGTAGCTTTGGCTCTCAAGGTGGGACCTCGGGACCAATAACATCAGCAACACCTTTTAAAGTATGCAGATTCTCAGGTGTCACCTAATACCTATAATCTGTGCCTTCTGAGTGCTTTCATTCAGATTCGAGTTTGAGAACCACTACTGTACAAGGCCTGAGGAAGAAGAGTTATGGATGGTGTCTACTTTGTAAAGGAGGTAAAGGCATATACACAAATGACAAAACAGGCTAACAATAGTATAAGAGTGATAAGATGCCAGAAGGTGATGGATACAGGATGATGAGAATGTGAGGGAAAGTGAAGTTCTTTAATTCATTTTATTTATTTGTTTATTTTATTTATTTGTTTATTTTTGGTATCGGGGATCGAATTCAGGTCCTTTCGTTTAGTGAATCAGGCAGTGGTAAGTTCTTAATGTAAACCGGGTCCCAGTCCAAGGCAGGACGGTCTTTAAAGGACATTTCCTTTCCTTATATCACTGGGCTGCAGGCTATGCCAGCCAGGAATGCTATATGCTTCATTTTGGAACTAGATGGTAAGTGGACACGTATCAGATGGATTATACACAATGCCATCGTGCTATGCCGGATTGCTTTAAATGCCTTTGTAGTATGGCAGATTGCTTTAGATATGGGACCTAACAAATGCTTATAAATGTATTATACATTGACATCTTTGTTTCTTTACTTAACTGTAAAGTTCTTTTGGGCCCCTCCTCCCGGGCATGTTGTCTCTCAGGTCCCCTTATCTAACTACCTGTGTAATACTAGGACAAGTAAGCAAGCTCATAAATACTTATAGCTAGATTACTGAGTGCATTAGTCCCCAAACCTGAGAGTGCATCAGAATTACTTGGCCAGCTTATTAAAGCACATACTGTTGAATCACACCTGAAGAATTTCTGATTCAGTAAGAGCATGTGGAGCCTGGGGAGTAGCATTTCTGATAAATTCCCAGGAGAGTTGGAGAGTCCGTCTGAGATTCACTCACGATGAAAATTTCAAGTTAAAGATGATAGTACTAATACCCAGAAATGTGATTTTCCCAACAAAGTTATGGCTTGGTTGGAAATAATACGCACTCAGTTCTCAGTTCAGCATAACCTCCACTGCAGTCTGCCTTTGTGATACCCTGAAAAGAGGATCCCTCCTTGATCTCACAGTAGTTCTTATACCTACGAGAGTGAGGAATTAGTAACTTGATGGCATTTTATCTCGCTGTTGTTTATGTTATATTTAACTTCTTATTGCAAAATCAACCATATTCCTGGCATTTACAATGCAGTAGTGAACCTCTAAGCTACCTGTTTTGTGTCTGAAGATTGATCTGTATATAAAAGTAACACGTGTCACAATATCACTTTTAAAAGGCAAATATATCACTTTTAAAAGGCAAATCTAGCATTCCCTATTAGTCTTTCTGATAAGGGATTCTGAGGACAAAGATCTGAGGACAAAACACTTTTCTGTTGTAACTCTGTTAGATGATTAATTGTAGCACTAACAAAAAAAACTGTTTTAAAGAATAAGGAACTAAAGTATATTCTGAGAGACAATTGATGGAGATAATACGCAATAAGTTCTTGGCCGATAAAATTAACTTCTATTTCAGAAGTCTGTGTGCTTTATCCATAAATCTGAGATTAAGTTCTCTAATTCTGTAAATTAGAGAAAAATATATTAATCTCTTTTTGAATGGTGATAAAGATAGATTTCCCCCGAATTTCATTAATCTGTTTTGCATTCTTGAAAAATCACATTAAAAACTCAGACCCTTCAGCACAAATCATTTAATCCCGTTTTAAATGATTTTGTGGAAAAATTGGACATGGGTGAAAATAATATATTCTGAGTTGTATTGTGATTTCCTTTGATAATTCCAAAATGTATTTTTAATAGCTTTCATTTTAAATGAAGTCTTGTGAGAAAACTCCTTGGATTACCTGAAGGTTAGCAGGGAGAAAGGGCTGGAATTGAGGAAGAAGAGTAACAGCCAGATGGGGCAATGACTCTTCATGTTGAAGCACTGATTTAGTTAACCTTAGTGATTAAGGGCCTAGCAGGGGACAAGAGCATGTTTTAGACACTTGTTTTATATATACACATATACGAAAAATATATCATTAATATGTATTACTATATATGTGCCAATTTTCTACCACTGAAGCAATGTTATTATATAAAAGATAGAAGAAATATCTGTCTGTAATCTTTTCTATCCCTCTAGTTAATCTCTCCTTTCTCCCATTTTTATAAAAAATACTCAGCCTCCAACGCAGTTAAATCTTAGGCACTTTCACTTGTCACAGTCATCATCCAGTCTCCCAAATTAAAGAGCAGCTGTTCAGATTCTCTTGGGTAGGACATGATGAGCTTTATTTCCCACTTCCTGTGGAGCTCAGTTTGAACTATTTCTGATTTTCTAGAACTTCAAGTAATCATCTACTCTTTAAAAGAAGGCAAGAGCTCAATGTAATTTGGATGACCGTTTATTGCTTTCTGCCTGAGAACAACTGGTTTGTTTTGTGTCCAAATACAGCATTCTTAGAATTGCATGAAAACATTTACTTCAAGTACCTGCAATGTGTTGCTAGAAATTGCACAAACTTCTGCCCCAAGTGAAATGAAGTCATGTAATTATATCATCTCTTTTTAAAAATAGTTTTATGCGTTCAATAATCTCACTTTGGTGGAAAGTTGCTTTCTAATGCAATTCAGCTCAATTTCCTGCAGTGTGGGCTTTGTGAGGTCTAAAAAGAAAAAGGTGAGTGATGGTTGAGTGAGAAGGAAAATACAGTTTAAACTAAGGATGAAATAGATCTCTATTAGATTGTTTTTGCCCTAATGGACTTCTCCTATGGGTGGAGGTTTAGAAGAAATGATAGTTTTGAAGTGCTTCTTAGCCTATATTTCCTAGTTTTTAAGTGTAGAGAGTAATTTTGTCATAGAATAAACTTCTTTTCTTTAAGATATAAAAATCTGATGTTTCCAAATAGGCATCAATTTTATTAGTGCAGCTCAAACTTTAATATGCACGGATGTCACCCAGGGACCTCAATGAAATGCAGGTTCTGATTGTATAAGTTTGAGGTTTTGCGATTGTAAGAATCTCCAGAATGACGCTAAGGGACCCTTACTGCCACAGACCACACTTCCAATACCTGCAGTGTGTACAATACAGCCATTAAGTGAGTTTATAACTAGGTATCTTATCTTTACTAAACTTTTTTTTTGCTTACATGTAGACAACTTTTCAAGGTTAAATGCTTTAATTGTAGGAAAAGGGTGGTTATGAGGAAAATACTTTAAAATGAATTGTTTTTCAAGGTAGAGAATTTGGGCTTGAGGAAATTTTATTATTATTTTCAAGTAAGTAAAAGAAGACATAAGTTAAAAAGTTGGAATCTCTTCTAAATTAAGAAGTTTGAAAATGTGTCTAATTTCTAATGATTCATTTTCACTATCCTGGATTTTTCAGTTCTCTTTTAGAAAAGCATATCAAGGCTTAGAAATTTAATAGTGTCATTCAAAATCAGTACCAATGTTATGAACGTCAGCGAGTGATTTGCAGGCTAAATTTAATTTTAGAATGTTTTATTCCAAGAGTCTGAATATCAACTAAATACCCATGGGTCAATGCTGCTTAAAATGTTCAATATTTTTTTCCTCTCTTAATAAGAATACATTTGGGGAAATAAGCCCAGCAAGTTTACAGTGCTAGTTCAAGTGTTAGTGAATTACCGTGCCAGTGAACGCATATTCTGCATTCAATTTATAATTAAATTACAACCCCAGAAGCCTGGCAGATAAGAGTAAGATATTTAAACACTTGCTAGAGTCTATGTGGCAGTTTATGCAAAAATAGTTAATTATCAGTGCAATCCTGCAGTTCTCTTAAAGGCACAGATAGTTTATTGTTTATTTTTATTTAGTTTGGTCTGCAGTACCTGGGACTCATCTAGGATATGATGAATGCAGGGAATTGCTCTATGACTGATCTACATTTCTGGGCCCAAAGATAATGTTTTGATCATTAGTAAACTAAAATAATTTAAGCAAATAGAGGGCAGAGGTTTACATTTACACTTTATACAAACTCTAAAATTTAGAGAATAAATTTAAAACATTTTTAATTAAGGAAATTCTATATTTTCATTATTATTAAATTTTAAATTTAATTTTCTATTTTTAATTCACATAATGATTGCACATATTTATATTATATTATATATATACATACAATGAAATAATTATATATGTATATATATATATATACATGCATATATATATGCTGTGGTGATTAAAACAGGATAATTAGAATTTCCATCAAATAAATTATACTTTTAATAACTGTGCTTTATAGTAGTTAATCTTATATATAGCCTGAGCAATACATTGTTTATTATATTCCCATGGGGGAACATTTGCTTTTGATAGAAATAAACCTGATTAGTGTTTAACATAGATGTTGAAAGTGTATCTGTAAAGATTTTGATTGCTCTAGTATTTACAGTCTAATTAATTCAGTGTTTAACATTGACTTAAATCGCTCTTAACAATGTAGGTATAGTTTTTAAAAATGAATTATAAAATCTGTATTCTCATCATATAATTCTGGGTTTTCGTTAATAGAAATTTTTTGTGTGCCACTTCAATTCTGAGCACTCCCCTGTGCTACCCTTCCTACCATCAAGAGGTCTTCTATTGTTTTTCTAGGCTATTTGATGGGTACTTTTGTCTAGCTGTGCTGACGATGAATGGTAACAGTTCACTAGGTACTAGGTATTTTACATGTAGAATCTCATATAATCTTCAGCGTAGTCGTGCATACAGATAACATTCCTTCTTTCTTCAGCCCTAGCAAATGTAACTAATTTATAAGGTAGTTCACATAAAAAGACAATGAACTTGATTTCTTCTGTATCCACTATCTTCTAAGATTGTGTTCTTAGCCTCACAGTCTCCAGTACTGCTGCTCCTGAAATGCCAACTAATTCAAATATTTGTCTACAGCAAATGCAACTGTGATCCGTGTTCTTATTGTTACAGACATAAATAAGTTATGTTAAATGCTAATGCCAAATAATTATGATTACTTCTTCTCATTTCCTCATTGTCTTGGTTCCTTCTGTAAATTAAAGGTCATCAAACTACCTTTTTTCTCTCATTGGGTGGCTTCATAATAATTGTTTTTAAAATGCTAATCCAAGTTTGTAGTTCATTCAAGGAAGTATGGTAGCTGTCTCTGCATCATTTCCCTGGATAGAATTACTGGTATCGCCTCATAATTTATTGCCTTTTTTGTTATTATAGTAAAACACATTAAATATGAAAATAACTCAAGCGATTTATAAGTAAATCAATTCAGTTGAAGTTTAGTTTCTCAAATGGAACTTTAATGGGAAGACTTTCATACTGGTTTATTTCTATGGTTTTCTTTTCAAATATTTGCTATTATAAGTACTTTGTCTTGTTCATTTATAAATCTAGATATGAGAATAGAGTGGTAGGGTAAAAAGAAATGCAGATTACATTTGGCAAAGCTACTTATATTTTCCCATTGATTTCTACATTTCATTCATAACCACTTAAAATCCTGCCACAAGATTTACCAATAGCCAGGAAATGGTAAATTAATTCAATTATATACTACTTTATAAATAAATTACACTGAATCATGTGATTGTAATGCTAACATATCTTGAAGAGACATGCCACTTGCTTAGGAAGGCATTTCTCTAACTTTTTTCCGAGAAACTTTTCCGTACACTCATATAACTCTTACTCAAATAATTATGGTTCAAGTTATGCCTAGAATGTTTCCTCGGAAGTTTTGTCTGCTTTGTAAGTATAAAATGATTGCATATCTTCACGCAGCTGTAGCGGGAAACCAGCATTCAATGTTCTCAATGCTGTTCAGCAAATTGCATTTGTTTACTCACCATTGGACATGTTTATGTGATATGGTTTCATTTCTTAAAATTACCCCCTATATCTGTTAGTCTCATTCTCATCAAAGGAAAATAATGTCTGACCCATGTTTACTGATACAAAATGCCCTTATTTTGGTTCTAAAAATTACTTCACTGTATGGGGATTTCTTCTGTATTATTATCAGAGAAATATTCCTGTGTCTGCTTTATGTAGTAACTTTTTTGATATATAACTAATGGAATCATTGTTAGATCGCAACAATTATTTCTGCGCAATGGAGCTGTCCTGTTTATAAGTGCTGCAAACACGAACGTTTTCTAAAAATGACATTTTGGGTACCTAACTACCATTAGCAAATGCCTTCCTTTAGCTACAGTCAAAAGGTAAAAGCCTCATTATTTACTAAATACTTTCGGTAGATGTTCATAAATGTAACTGAGATTCTTATTTTATTGAAAAGGACTTTTCATATTTTCTGTTGAATCAAAGTAATGAGCAGCATTTTAATTAGAGCACAGTATCGGATGTAGTTTAGATTTAAAAGAGTAATAGGAAGAAGCTTATAAAATATTAATCTTAAGAACTCAATCCATTCAAGCATTTCAGATTTTTAAATAATTGGTGTCAAAGTCAGATGATTTTAAAAGAGTGCCGTACAAATGGTGAGACATAGCTGAACTGAGCCAGCGAAATGAATATTGCAGGCTCAAATTCTAAGAATAGCTGAATACATTTTCTTAGTTTTTACATGAGAAATTAAATATACCCAGGGAAATTGTATGCTAAAAAACCCTAAAATACGATTCTGCAGTAGGTCATTGTATCATATGTATTATTGACCAATAGTAGTTACATCCTACGAGTTTCAGAAATGGTTATTTTCTTTACAAAGCAGAGTATATGCAAGGTAAGCTTTTTTATGAGGCCGGAGTAGCTCTTGTTCATTTGCTTTGTGGTGGACTTTCTTGAAAGGAAAAAAGAGAAATAGAGTTAGAGGGAATCTTTGCAGTGTTAGTGGTTGACAGTGAGCCTGCAGCACAAGCATCCTCGCTTGTTGCGTTTTCTGCAGGAAAGCAACAGATCGCTGCTCTTGCAGGACTTATGACCGCAGTGAAAGCTGCCTTTTAATTTAAAGTGTCCGATTCACAGAAAACAATAGGCAGGAGAATATAGTTTATATAGAGCAAAGAAATGCTTACCTTTTCCTTTGGATTTATTTTAGTTACCCTACATAGACTTGCAGCATTCCCATTTGACTTTGGATAAATAAAACTTGAACAAAAGAAAAGTCTCAAATTTATATATATATAGTGAAAGCTGCCTTTTAATTTAAAGTGTCCGATTCACAGAAAACAATAGGCAGGAGAATATAGTTTATATAGAGCAAAGAAATGCTTACCTTTTCCTTTGGATTTATTTTAGTTACCCTACATAGACTTGCAGCATTCCCATTTGACTTTGGATAAATAAAACTTGAACAAAAGAAAAGTCTCAAATTTATATATATATATA
>NW_022900949.1:65322998-65348686 GCF_012274545.1 Fukomys damarensis | reverse complement strand
TATATATATATATTTACATATATATTTCTTGGATGAAAAATCGACAAAATTTCAGAAGGATAAAGATGACTGAAAGTGAATTACCAAGCTACTAAGAGATAAAGGGAAATGTCATACTTAGTTTTGATATATAGTTTGTGGATACATTTCAAATATATTTCAGATTTTGGTGAGTATTGCATAATCACAATACAAATAAAGAGAAATGTGGAGCAAAAGAACAAAGAAATTGGCCTTTTTATTGCGCTTATGAAGGTATATGTCCACACACAAGTATACAAAATCTAAATTAAATTTGTGGACAAGGGAATCTTGTGGGAAGGGGTTAAAACAGGGTAGTGACGTTACCTTTTGTCTTGTTTTGTGACAAATGAGTTCTAATTTCCAGCTAATTTAGGGAGTTGACAGAATTGTGTTGAACTTCTTTACTACAGGAGATCTTTATTTACTTCTCTTTCACCTATATTTTCTCAAATACTCAGAAAGAGTCGGTAAGTATCCCAGGCTGCAGCACATCTCTGACTCTATGGATACGGATCACATCTGGAAAACACAAACCAACCCTAACAATTGATAGGAGGTTTTTCAGAAAAGCTACACACATTATTTAATCACCGAAGATGATTTATTCATGAGCATTAGGAATATGAAATAAACTCAATTTATGAAGATTGGTTTCTTACTCTGTGCAGTTATATGCAATAAGATATAAGGTTAAGTGGTTTATCCTCAGTGACCTGACCTTTCTCTTTATTTTCATTATCTTAACAATTTGATTTCATTAAAGAAGCATTAAACAAGGCATTTTATGGTGAATAATTCAGGCCTGGCACTTCAGGATTCATCTCTTTGGCTTTAGTTGAAAATAGATTTAGTAATACATCAATAATGCCTATATCATTAAGCATTTTCATTCAAAAATTTTTGAAGCACTGCTTCATATCAAAGGCATTTGTGCTTTGAAATTATGAAGTTTTGTCTATAACTTCTTTGTGATTATAGATAATAAGGGATTTAGAAAACTCTGGTTTATTTTCTACATTTTATATTAATCGCTAAAAGGAAGAAAATGAATCACAGATGATCTTTGTCCTTTACTGCTAGGGGACAAATCATATATGAGAAGATCAAGGGGTACTGCATCCTTTTTCTTTTAAAATGATATTCTACCAAGTAGCCTACTTAAGCCTATCTCCTAGACAAATGTATGTAATACTGGATCAACAAATATAAAGTTTTTAAGGCTCATTTTAATTCATTTTTCTCCAGATATTTCCGTTGTTTTGTTATATTAAATACTGAGTGAAAAATTCTGGTTAGAATCTAGGACTAAAATCTGTAATTCCTAAACTTCTGTTGTTAACTGGTATTCTGTTGTTTCCCAGGCCTGCACTGATAGGATTCAAGTTATCAACCGATATGCAAAGAGACAGGCACATGATAATATCAAGATGAAAAAGTTGACTTAGGGCTTAGGAAATGATAATGTGAACTTTAAAAAAATAATAAAAAGATTTCCAAATAAAGTTTTAAATTAAATTTTATGCTTATGTTTTAAATTAAATTTATGTTTTCAGTACGGTCAAATCCATTTATTGCATTTCAAGGTTAATTTATAAGTCACTGCTTTTTAATATAACTTAATTTTTAAAGTTTATTTTTCTTTTCTCTTTTCCTTTTTTGACACTGAGCCATATTGTCATTGCTACTTTGCAGATTAACTTTTAAAAATTTTTTGCTCTGTGAAATACAGTAATAATTATAGAGAATAGAGATTTCATTTCTCTTTTTTCCTATTCTTTTATTTATTTAATTTTTACATAGCATCTCACTGTTATATCCAGGCTGGCCTAGCACAATCCTTCTAATTCAGCCTACCAAGTAGCTATTTACAGACATGCTACTACATCTGGCGATACTATTTTTTTCATCATTATAGTTAAGCTGTGACTTGGGATTCTGTAATATTTAATCTGAAGAAGACTTTTTATATGGATTTGAATATCAATAATTATATTTTCCCCAGATATTTAATTCTTCTGACTATGACTTGTAATTATGATAGAGTTCATCTATTTAGGCATGAATAATTTATCCCAGTCGGACTGAAAAGTAGTTAGGAACAAGTGCTGTGGCATTTTTATACACTACTTGTCTCTCCAATCCCAGATTCATACATTAAAGTCATAGCTAACTCCCAGTACCTCAGAATGAGACTGTAGTTGGAGATAGATTTTAAAGAGATAATTAAATTTAAATGGACCCTAATCCAATCTGAAGTCATTAGAAAAAGGAGAAATAAGGACGGAACTGTACAGAAGGAAGTCTACGTTCAGACAGAGAGGAGTGCTCTACATCTACCAGCCAAGGAAGTGGCTTCAGAGAAATGGATGCTGCTGACACCCGGTCTGTCCCAGCTCTAGAGCTGTCAGAAAGTAAATTTCTATTCTGTAAGCCATACAGTCTGTGATACTTTGTTATGACAGCTCTAGCATCAGATGTAGGTATGTTTAGAACTAGAAAACATAGTCACAATTAGAATAGAATTTCGGTTTAAATATACCCCTTGCTATATTTACCATAATGATCCAATACGAGTGTAAAAGCAGAGTTCCAAACTCAGATTTATGAAGAAGCACGGAACAAGAATTTAAATTTACTAGTAATTATCACTCTATTATAAATGGGTAAAATTTCTAATTTCTAAGTGAATGACTCTTCTATATTCTCAAACCCCTAATAGATGAGCACCAGAACGGACTGAATTTGGCCAGCTGCAAATTAATAAACCCAAACTCCCAAAATAAAACACTTGATTCTTCCAGATATACATACAACACTCTGGAAAAGGAAAAGTTATGGAGACAGTAAAAGGATCAGCAGTTGCCGGATTTGGGGCAGAAAACCCTCGTAGAGGGACAAATCAAGACAATAGAGAATATCTTGGTGGGAGGGCAGGGGTCTTCCTCAGAACGGAATGAAGCTCCGACTGACTCAAACCCCAGACTCACGGAAGAACAACAGAGACGATAGAGTTTTGCCGAGCACGGATGTTTGCGTAGGTAGCAAGGCAGGCCAGCAACGCACAGTTTGCCTGAATAATTCACTTTTATTTGATGGTCCCCTGGGGAGCTTCCCTTTCTTCTCCCACAAATTCCACCTCTGCCGGAGCTGGCAAAATAATCCGATCTTCAAGAGGTGATGACTGCTTGGAGTTAGCAGTCTTCTGTGGCCTGAGTCAACTCCAACAGACATGGACCTGTTGGGGGTCCAAGGAAATCCTAAGTGGTCATCAGGAGTCAGGGAAGAGGGGCTGAAGATTTAATTCGGTGGCGCCATACCTACCTTGCAAGCACAAGGTCCTGAGTGCAATCCCCAGTACCAAGAGGAAAAAAAGGGGTGGGGTGAATAGGTAGAAGATAGTGGCTATTTAGGGCAGACGAACTACTCTGTGCATTATAACGTATAACGTCACCATGGATGTGTCTACACCCACAGAATACACAGGAATGCTTTCGAAAGTACAGTATGTGCTTTGGATGATAATGATCAGTCAACATAGGTTCAGTCACTGTTACATATAACTGCTCTGGTGCAGGACTTCAATAGCTGCAGAGGCTGCAGGGCAGGGTAGGTGGGAAATTTCTGCCTTCCACTCATTTTTCTGTAAGCCTGAATCAAGTTGCAAGAATTATGTAAGATTAAAATCCTTAAAATAAGAGACTAGGAATTAATTTTAACTTGTGAATCGATTTATATCTGAAAAAAAAATGCCCCAAACCCTTCTCTGGTCTGTTCCAAGGTGTAATTAAATGATCCCATTAGTCTCAGCCACCAAATAAACTATGAAAACCTGAACTATTTGGAGATTTAGTTGTGAATGAGATAAATGCCAACACATGAAGAACTTGTGATTATGTGAATATGCCCAACACACGAATATTTGAATATGCTAATGTCAAAGTATAAAAAGGTAAAATTGAAATATTTCTTGATTTATTGTGATAGACTTCATTTTGTCATAATTTTATAGCTTTTGTCAATGCCTATACATTAGTATTACCTGGAGAACTTTAGAAAAATATCAAGATCTGGAGTCCACTCCCAATCAATGAAATCCATTTCTGAAGTGTCAGGAGGTTTCTCGTTTCTCAACACTACCTAGGCAATTCCAATATGCAAGTAAGGCTGAAGTCACTTGTCTCCACTTTATGTAGCTATAATTATTATAATAAATGTATGATGGCTGGTTAATTGTGTCAGTGTGAGTGAGTGATGCCCAACTGAATTGGCGCGGCTTAGTTCTAGCTGTGGAAGACCCCACCCTAGGGAGCATTGTCACCAGAATACTCTAAAGGGGAACCAAAGAAGGAAAGATTGCTTCTGTCTTCTGTGGAGGAGCTCCAGTCTTTGCGTTCACCCTTCATGTCATCTTCTGGCTTCCAGGGAAGACGCTTCAGATTCCAGGCTCAACTCTGCAGCCTTCGTTGCAGACCCTTTGGCCTCCTGAGATGGACTCGAACTGGATATTACAAGAAGCTCCACACCTTTGACTGGATCTAAAGGATCCGTAGGACCAAGGTGGACTCTACTCTTCCACATCCAACTCTGGAGGCAGCCATTGTAAGCTAATCTTGTAAATTCTTATATATTTGTGTATCTTGTAGTATATCTGTTTCTCTAGTAAACACTGACTGATACAAAAAGTTTTGATCCTGACAATATATTATAAATAACGTTTTTGCATTATCTTTGTAATTGAGGATAGCTTAGCAAAGGCTGCCATACTATCACAAACTTAGCCATTGTACTAAGATTTAAATTACATTTAATTTTGCATACATATGTAACATTATAATTAACATTTCTTCACCTGTCATATTGTATCCTCAAACAAAACATTAGGGTGCTATATGTAGCCCATTATATTCATGCTGCTGTTCAAATCCTTAAAACTATTTACAATCCACTGTAGCATTTGGGGAATAGGATTCGTCAAAGTCTTACATAGAATGTAAGGGCTTTTTTCTTTACATTGCTAGAGTACTAGATTGCCTTAAAAAGGGCACTTTTCCTTGTAAGCAGTAGGATCCAACTTGGAGCCCCTTGGGGGGAAAACAGAATATTTTTTGTGTGACTGAAAAGTTCAGAGGTTATCTGAATTTGTGCTGCCATAGAACCAGGTTGGCAATGGTGCTGACTTCTGTTTCCCTTTCTCTGGCCAGCAATGCATATTCCTTGAGTGGCCTTATTCACAAGCAGCCTCTCTTTTCAAAACTCAAGCCTGTGACTGGGGTTCGTTCTGACTGGCACAACCTGAAGTGAACACTTCAGATACTGCTGCTGGGATTAGGAATTCTCATGTGCCTCACATGTGCCTCTTTTGGGCTCGCATTGGTGCTCCTCGCTCTAGAAGGACACAGATTCAACACTGGATTAAAGCAGTGCTCTGGAGTGATACAGGGCAAACAAGAAAGATATCTGCAATACAGATTTGATATGGCATCTGACTTTTCTACTAACATGCATTTGTATTAATACCCTCATATGGTTTTACTACGATGTTTAGAGTGTTGGTATATAATACATACTGTGTTATTTTAGAAATTATATTTTTTTAAATAAAGAATCTTGCTAGACATGGTTGAATGAGCCTTTAGTCCTAGTACAGTGGGAGGCCGAGGCAGGAGGATTGCAAGCTCTAGCTCAGCCTGGGCAACTTAGAGATTTAATGAGATCCCTTTTCAAAGCAAAAATGACTATAGATGTTGTTCAATGCAAAGGCCCTGGATTCAATCCCCAGTAACATCCCCCCAACACACACAGAAAGTTCTATATTAAATTTGTGAATCAAATTAATATAGTCCTATTTATGAAAAGAGAAAGGAGTGAAAATATTATTTTCAGAACAAAAAACTTTAAAACTTTTTCATTTTAGTATTTCTACACATCTACTCTTTTCTGACATTTGTAGGTCAGGGTTTGGTTTAAATGCTTATTTATGAAATTGGAAATGTTATTCCGAACATACTGTGCTGCCATATATCAGGTCTTTTTGAGTTTTGGGAGTAGGGGAATATTCAACAACTCCTAGGAATAAGCCTTTTTAACCTGTTGGTGACTTATGAATCAGAGGTAAAGCCTTTACCTAGTTCATCACTGCAGGTAAAGAAAAACTGTTAATCATTTATTCAAGGTGGCAGAGCAGAACACGTACACCTAAAATATTCTCCTTTTGAAGAAAAGATGAGAAAGCAATATAACAATCTTTCCCAAGAATTAGAATATTATTTTTATGGCACAAAGGCATAAGAGCAAAAAGAGTGCTTATGTTTGTTTTTGAAAATGTACCGATGACATTAAAAACCAAAATATAATAAAGACAAGGTTAGATCAAATTTTCCCACAATATCATTGAGACATTTGATCACATGAGAAAATCATGGCATGCTGTTTTGTATTTTCTTCTTGTTTTCATCTATTAAAATTAACCTGATTTGCTGAGTATTGTAGCTAGAACTGTAAGCAGTTGTTACCCAGATGATCAATTTAATCTTAAAATAAGAAGTAATACTTACTGAGTGGTCTACATGCTAGTGATCTTTCTGAACAGTTTACTTGAATATTGGTTCCATTTTATAAAGGAGGAGACTGAGTGAATGAAACATAAGTGTTTGCCTGTGAACACACATGTAGCAAATGGCGTTCTGGATTGTGTGTCTCGTGCTCTTATGATCGTATGACCCGAAGCCGTATGACATAGTGTGTGGAACTTCTCTCCTCTGAATGAGCTCATACCCACCCATAGTGGTACCAAAAACAAGGTAAAGGTCTGAAGAAAGGGTTGAAGTTTTCTTCCTAGGACACCAATCAATGGACTCTGAAGGATGCAGTTTTTGAGTTTTGGTTAAATTTTCCCACAAAACATGAAATTCAGGTATTCTTCAAAGACTCTTTTAAGAAGTCAGTAGTGAAATTAGTTTAAGTAATTTCTAAGGTATCTGTTTATACAGTAAACATTATAAATATATGATATTTAAGTAAACATTACCATTATACTTACTTCTCTGCTTTTTCATTCATTGTCAAGGAGATCAGTATTTTCTGTTCAAAATCATATTCATCCATGGAAAAGTACTTCACATAACAGAGTGAACTGATTGTGAATCAGAACTCCTGCATAGATATTAAGAAAGATCTATTTGAAAATACTCATTAATGGCATGATCTGGATGATCACTCTGTGGCTCAGTTTCCTAGAATCATCTTGTTTTGCTGGTGCTGTGATTGTAACCTGGGCTTGATATTTGCTATGGCATGAGGGAGGCAGTCAGTTTAAATTAGTGGTTGATAACCAGAGAAGCGCTGTCTGCCTACGAATCATGGAAATGCTACAGGGTGTGGTTTATTTGAATTTGTTGTTGCAACTGAGGAGGAGTCGCTGGCATTCAGAACCCAGGATCAGGGATAGTCCCTGACTTCCCAGGAAATAGTCCTATCTTAAAACAAAATCACCACCTTTGAGAAATGTCAGATGATTAATGCTGAGTTCCTCCAATAAAAACCTTTATCAAGGAACAGTCACTGCTGTGTCAAAGGAGAAAGACATATGACAACATAGTGCTGGAAGCTATACGTGTAAGAGGGGCTAAGGTCGAGCTATCTGGCTTATCCATAGAACTGTTAAGGATGGAGGAGGGAAGACGATGGCCTATGTGCATGTGCCAGATTTTCCTTGTCATGTATCTCCTCTATCTCTGTCTCTGATTAGGGTATCATATCACTAAAGTCAAATTTCATACTTTTATTTATAATGCAATTATATGCATATATATTGCATAACCCCAAAGGTATTTCATCTGTTTCTTTATTATGCAATAGAATAATATAAACAAAGTTCTGAAATGAAAATGAAATACTTGTCTTTCATAGAACCATAGAATCGGAATGAAACTGAGTGATTGACTATTTTCAGAATTTTTAGCTACTTAGGTTATTGTTTTCAGATAGCAAATTTATGCTCCAAACAGGGAATAGATTTTGTTAAAGTCACACAGCAGCGAAAGGAAACTGACTACCAGCAAATAGAGATATCTGAACTTAAAATGGCATGGATGGCTTAAGTATTCAGATTTTATTTGCATTATTAAATTCTAATCACATAATGCTTTTTAATCATTGCAAACATATCAGTTAAACTCATGACTCTTTTCTTGTTTCAGCTTCATGGTCTTGTAGAACTCACCTTTTTACGTTGTAGAATCTACAATTTTTCCATAGAACAATATCAATTTCTCATGAGCTAAGTTTTTATTTCTGAATCAACTGGGAACTTTGACTCCTCCATCTTTTTTGATGCAATTTCTTTTGGGGTATGTGTGTTACAAGACTCCTAAAACATCATCCACCAAAAGACAGAGAAAGGATCAAAATGATTACTCATTTATTTTTTATTTGTTTGTTTTTGAGACAGGCTCTCACTTTGTAGTATAAAATGGTCTTGAAATCACTATGTTTTCCAGGCTAACCTTGAACTCATGGCGTTCCTCCTGCCTCAGCCTCACAAGAGCTGAGATTATAGGCGTGCTCCACCACACGTGGCTTTATTTTTCTATTTCTTTGTTTTGGGTAAAATAAGTCATTGAGGAAAATGAATTTGAACAAGGAAATTTAACCCAGTGAATCATCAGTGTATTTCTCTCGTACTGCAGCTTCAGACTGTTTCTCTTCTACTCCCGTTTTAGTAGTTTTTATCAGAATTTATAGCCTTAGTTTGCCTTGAAAATCAGAACCAATTATTAAATCCTTGTTCCTCAGTCAGCCCAGTGACTCGGTCAAGTGCCCCAAGTTCACTGGAAATCAGTTTCTTTTTTCTTTTTTCTTTTTGATTTTTTGGAAACAGGGTCTCACAATGTAGTTCAGACTGGCCTTGAACTCATTGTAGCCAGGGTTGACCTCAGACTCGGAGCAATCCTCCTGCCTCAGCCTCCTGAGGTTACAGATGTGTGCCACCACACCTGGCCAGAGAGTCAGTTTCTTCATGTAGAAATCACTGCCATGTACTATACAGTTGTTGTGAGTGTTAACATATATTCATCTTATAAATTAATATGTTTAATGCATATGTTTAATTCTCCCTTTAAAACGATTTTGAAAAATAACATACATATAATAATTATGGGCAGTTTTCCATTACTATTACAAATACAGATGATAAATAAACTTCCAAAGAGAAAACTATTATTTTGGCTCACAGTTTTGGAGGGGACAGTTTGTGAATGGCCCCATTGCTTTGTGCCTGTCATAAGACAGCACATTAAAGGGGTATAAGATAGAGCAAATCTCATCACCTCATGGCCAAGGAGCAAAAGAGAGGAGGCAATGGCCCTAGATCACATCTTCAATGACCAGAGCCGTAGAATGGAAATAGAGGCATGCAAGGGTAAGGGTTCACTTGTTTGGTTCCAAGCTTTTAGCACAAAATCACTGCCTACCCAAGTGGTGTCAGACTTCGCTGCACCTGCTTGCTAATGAGAAGACAAACAGGCCAAGTTGGATCAGTCTGGTTCTTGACTTCTGGTTTCTTCCTCCAAAGGTGACTGAGATTCATCCCAATCATGTGTGAAAACTTTACTCTAAGGAACTCTGTAGCCAGGAATAGGTTTAATGAGAACACTGCCTTGAAAAAAGTATGAAGATTTCCCAGAGCAATGCAAGTACAAGTTCCGAACATGGCTCTCCTCAGCTGGCATTGGTTACCATGTTCCCAATTCTAATGTCAAATTTTAAAGATGACATTAGAATTTTTACAACTATTTTCTAAAGTCTTACAAAATAAACAAATGAATGTAATGCTGCAAAAATAAAAGGCAAGTAAAAGGAAGGGAAGAAAAATAATTGAGATGGGTCTACAGTGTATGTAGTCATTATGTATAGCGAATCTATACTAATAAAAGTAAAAAAATTAAAAATAAGTTCTGTAAAAGCAAAGAAAGAGAACAAGCCTACTAGGCTCTATCTTTAGGCTTTAATATTAAATTTCCATTTCTTTCTGATGTCAATACCAGTCATTATCTGTATAATTAAATCCAATTTGTACTTATTATCTAAACCAGGTCATTAGTGACTTTACCCTTTTCTTTCCTTCAAGAGTATTTTTGAGTCCTTAGTTCATTCATCTATTTTCAAATGCCCGATTCATTTCTTAATGATCCTGTATCTCACGAAGATGTGCACAAATGTAAGTACTGTGAGAAAATTGATGTTTGTGATCATAGAGAGTTTTGATCTTTTGAATGGTATTTTTAAATGATTCGTCTTTAGTTTGTTTTTATAGGTAAAGAGTCAAAAGTAGAATGAGAATTTTGGCCTTGCTTTCCATCTCATCCAAAGATGTTAAGAGCTGCTTGAACCCATCCTGTTTGTGAAAACAATCACCCCAAAGGGATGCAGGACTATTATTGTCTCTCCGTTCCTGGCAGTAATTGATTCAGGAAGCTTGTTTGAAGAGTGGCTTTTTCTGCTTTATTATCATTTCTGCTGAATATGTTACACGTGGATTGACAAAAATTTAAATGTAATAAAATGAATGGCAGTACATCTATAATGAATATAATTTAGTCCCTCAGGATGGAGAATTTGCAGAGGTGCAGACATACATTTTGAGCATCCATGATAATGGCATTGTAGCTATAAAAATATAAGAAATGGACTGAAACGGCCTTCGTCCTGTAATGTCCGGTGAGTTACTTGATCAGAAGAATCTTTTCTATCACTTGTTTCTCATATGGGAGGAGGTGGAAGAGAGGGTAGAGGAGACAATGTGTAGTGGGCAGATCGCTATGACAGATGTTAGTTTTTATTTTATGAATGTATTATAACATCTCAGAAAGTGTTGTTCGCCAGCTCTGTCAGGGATCTGCTATAAACATAACAGAAGCAAAGCCAGAGGATACTGAGACATGGTGTATGGTCCCAGTGACAGGCCAATACCACCTTGTTCTCTCTTTTAGGGAGCTCAAGCCAAACAATAAGTGGAAGAGTCTCAAGCTTAGTCACCCAGGTCATGACTTGAAGGTCAATTTGATCTCTCTCTTCACTTCCTCCCACCCACAGGTAGTCCTGTGTGTCTCTCAGAACTGCTCTCCAGATTGTGGAAAGATAGACACATTTCAGGGTTCCAGTTCAAGGCTCAGTGTCATCCTGAGTCACTCCTGGCTTCCCCTCAGGCATCCTGAGTCACCTCCTAAGAATGCAATAGGCAGTGGGCCAATGCAGTTTTCCTCCTCCGCATTACCAGTTATGGAGGAGGAGCCAACTTTGCAGCTTCTGGTTCCTCTAGGCAGATTGTTCCTTACTGTCTCTCAAAACATAATTAGTGTTTATCCACTATGTTCCCAGCATTACTACTTTCTTGAGCAGGTAAATCAGGTAAAGCTTCTCGCAAGCCGCAGCTTCCCGCTCGGTTGAGTCCTCTCTCCAGTTGAAGGACCGATGAAAAGTGTGGCTGCCACTAAGGCCAGTTAATATACGGCTCTTCCCACGGAGACCACTTGTCGCAGGAATATTTTCATCAGTTACATTTTCGTCGCAGCGGGCTGCAATTTTTTTGAGCACTGGAAGGATTTTGTTTTTTTCCTTAAAGTTCTGACGTTTCACCAAGAGGAGGACACTTCCCTCTCACTGAGCAAGACTCAGCAGGTCTGGTGCAGCCAACCTTGATCCTTTCTAGCTGAAGTCTTAGTGCTGCTTCTCGCCCAGCCTCTGCTCTGCTTTTTAGCCTGGCTTCTCTTTTACGTTCACTTACTTCATTATTTGAGAGAAAACAGCGGGGCGTGGAAACTCTCTAGTCCAGTCATGCTCCTGGGCTCTTGTCTTGCTCCACGGTCTCTTCTGATCTCAGTTTCTTTCTCACTATTACAAATGTGGATACTGAGAATCCCGGGGAATCTGCAGTAAACGGAGGGATTGTACGAGGACACGAATGTGAGTGTGGGAAACAAGGTGTGTCTTCCGTGTATCAATGCCTGATCTCACGTTGGCTACGACTGCGGATGTTGCAGCTTCTCTCCCCAAGCTGAGATTTTATGGCCACACAAAAGTGTAAATTCCTACCTTTAATTACAGCATATGGTGAGTTACAACATGCTCTGGTACTGGTGTTAACTCTTGCAAAGTAGTTGGAGGATTGTCCATTCTTAGATATTTAATTGCCTCATGGCTGCGAGAGAAGTTTTACCACAGCTGGTTTTCACAATGAAAGGCTACCGCAGGGCTCTGTGGTTTTGGCTGGCCTGCTGTTCTTGGGTAGAAACAACATGAATTCCTACCTTTGCAGTATGATGTTCGTTTCATCTGTAATTTTCATTTTCTTCCCTGGCTCTCTTTTAAAAAGTCAGATTTTAAATGAAATATTATTTAAGTTGGAAATTGGCCACCCAGTACTGAGGTAGGGAGGGCATATGTGCATTGTATTAATGACAAACACACACATTTTTATTTAAATTCTCATGATTGGCTACCTTTTCCATGAATCTCTTCAGAAAAATGTTAGCACCTAAAATATACTATATGCTAAGAGTTTTACATTTTGTATTATTTTTATATTGTATATTTCAAATGATATTTTGCATTTATGTTTATATTTTCCAGATAAGCCATTTTGAGATTTTTATAGAATTCTAAGACATAATTTATATTTTCATTGCACTGTGAAAAGAGTCTAAATCATTATCAAATCACTTAAAATGTTAGGTTTTTTAATTGAGCTGATTTGTTTTATAGACTAATTTTATGTGGTAATTAAAATATTTCCACCATAGTTTTGTTGTTATGCATTCATTTCTCATGTACTTCATAATCTTGGAAAAATAATTTTAAAAACGAGCACGAATATTTTCATGCAGAATAAGACCAGATTGTTTTCTACTGAAACCAGAAGTCGTGTTTCAGAAGGATACGATTAATATCCATGATGCAAATTTTTTAAAAATCAGTTGGCCTAGATAGGAACTATGGCTTTTTAGGGAAAAGCAGATCCTAGGACTGTAGCAGGGAAGGCACAGAATGAAACTGAAATTTACAAAACAATTAGCTAATTAATTATTTTTGGTGTGGGAAGTAAGGAAGTACAAAAACAATGAGGATACATCAAAAAGACAGAGCAGCTAGCTCTCGTGAGTTATACTGGCTGAGTTTGGAATAATTGGAGGGAGAAAGATAGATATTAATGGATTATAATCAAATCAAACAAGAATTGAGAGACCCAAACTGGCAATAAATAAGGAAGATGAAAAGCTCTTTCTTGCAGTAAAAATGCTGGCTGGTAGTAAGAGAAAGCTAAGAGCAAAAATACGGTTAGAAAAATTACCATTTTGCAACTATCACAGTACATAAAATCGATCACAGCTAGAAATATCAAGACCTACTCAACCAAGCAAAGGGAAATTTGATGAGAAACAAGAATTTTGCACAGTCTCCAATTATCTCTCTACAAATTACTTAATAATCATGAAAGGACAAATAATGTAGAAATGGGATAGTACATTACTTAACCAACAGAGCGTCATTAGCATCATTAATAAGAGGCAGAGGAACACCAAGTGCCTTCCTGTGTGATGCCGTAGGAGAAGCCACATCAGTCACGCAGCAACCCAAGTCTGAGTTAATCATCGCTTTCACATTGCGGAAAAGAGCAGAGAGATGCTAACCTTAGTGGGGACACCCTATAGAATTATTGGCCTTATTCATCAGAAATATCAGTGGCACAAAAGACAAGGGCAGGCCCAGGAACTCCTCCAGATGAAATGAGACCAAGGAGACATGACAACTAAATGCACTGTGTGGTCCTAGACAGAATCCCATACTGGAGAGAAATTCTATAGAGAACAAATGTTTTTAACAACTGAGGAAATTGAAATGGACTTTAAAGTGTTAGATTCATGTAAAATGTCCTGAATTTAGTCGCTAGACTGTGTAAAAATATCTAGTTAGAAGAGAGATAAACAGATTTTAAGGCATAAAGAGGCACAATTTGTCCAACTTGCTCTTATGTGATTCAAAAAACATGTATGTTTTAAATTTGTAATGTTTGTCATACATATGCATATATGAGGTAGGAAGGTAGAGAGGTAGATAAGAAGAGAAAGAAAGAAAATATTAAAGCTTAGTAAATCTGGGTAAAGAAAAATTCGGTATTTTTTGTACTATTCTTGCAACTTTTCTGTAAATTTGAAGATATTTCAAGCACCATCTTTAAAGAAAAAGAAACACAGGAAACTGTATCAGTCAGTGCTCACTAGAGAAACATTTGATGCAAGATATACAAATACTGTTATATAAGGATTTCCAGAATAGGCTGTGAGAAAAGAACAGAGAAATCCAAACCCTAACAGATGTGCTCTACGGAATACCTATGCTGAATCAAGTATGGAAGAATGCACAGGGCTGTCTGAGAGCTGGAGATCTGAAGGTTCTAGTCAAAGGCCCAGAGCTCCCTGCAGCATCTCGTGCACGTCCATATGAGGAGTCTGAGTGGGCTGTGCTGGACTCTGAAAAGTCTGCGCTGGGAGCCAAGAGATGATGTCTGAGGTGCAGGTGAAGACCAGAGATCCTCTGAAGAAATAGAAGTGAGGCTTCCTTCTTTGTTTCCCTTTCATTCCATCCAGGTGATGAGCCTATTGGTCGGTGCTACACAACCTAGGCCGGATTTTCTGTCATCAGTAATTCCTTAGCCACACCCAGAACTTTACTGATCCGATTTAGTTGGGCATTTTTTTACTCAAGTTGACACAATCAGTTACTGTCACAGGTACAGTCAGTGAATTTATTTTTATGAAACACTTAATAAAGCCCCTACTATGGTTTGGAAATTGGATGTTCCCCAAGAATCCAACTGATTGGAGCTGGTCACCAGGTGATAAGTGCTGTGCAGTGGTGGAACTTTAAGAGGCCCTGGGATAACTAATGTCCTCCCTTAGGAAAGGGTGCAAGTATTTCTTGTTCTTAAGAAATGACTGTTTTAAAAGGAGAAAGCTGCCCTCTCCTTCCCACCGTTCCATACGAGCCTTTTCATACCCTACGTCCTGCCATCTTCTGTGGGGCCTTTGCCAGTGTACACTATGTTGTTGGGACTTTCACCTTCCAAATTTGCAAGTAAACAAATCCCCCTTTCTCTATGAATTTAGCTACCTTAGGTTTTCGGTTGTAGTGATGAAAAACCCAGTGATACTGTCCCATTTCTCAGAAAAAACAGAAAGAAACCAAGAGACCCCAATCCATCCATTTAATTTTAAACTCTAGTTGAGAAGATTCTATTAATATTTGAAAGAATTAAATAACTTTCAGGTAATAAAATAACAACAACATGCATGCAAGTTATAGAATAAACTTATGCAAGTTGGGAACTCATTTATTTATGTATCCCATAACACTTTCTCTGATCATTTGCAGGGTTCTTTTTCCCAAAGTGATATAGATCACATTTATCCATGTAATTGAAAGCCATTTTCCCAAGATTTAGAATACTTAGTTTCTAGACCATCTCTATCATTAAAAGCCATTTGATTTTTATCAAGCCTCTTACCATAATACGACCTCAGTTTTCTCACCTGTGAAATGAGGGCTGGAGAGAAGGGCCCTTGACCCCTAAAGGCCTGTAATTCCACACAGAATGGATATCGTAAGAGGTGTGTGGAGCAGACAGTTAATGAAAACAGCTGGGTGGATCAAACTGCTGTGAGGATGCAAAGTTAGGATGCATAAGCAAATTGTCAATCTTCTATGGAAGCAATACACTTTGATGATAACAAAAAGTACTTTATATTTTAAGCTGCTTTTATTTCTTAAAATACCTTTAATATTATTTGACATTCCAAGCATCACTGCTACAAGATGCACAAGGCATCTGTCTTCAAGCAACCTTTTTCAAAAAACACATCTGAAACACTGAGAATCTTACCTTGATAACATTAAATAATATTTCTTTATCTACCAACTTCAAGAATTTGGATTCATAATCACGGTTTCCTTTGTCTGTGTTCCATCTACATCCCCCATGCCTATACTCTCAGCCCTATTTTATCACATTGGCTTTGTTCTTAATGATTAATTATGCTTTGCTAATAGGTTAATTAAAAATGTTTAAATAAAATTATTTCAAGATTGTAATTATTACAATATTATTACTTGAAACATAAAATTGCATGATTAGACCCATAAAGGAGGAAATATAACCCATGTTAATAAATTTGTATTACTTGAAGAATATTTTGAATATGTAGATCAAATAGATTCTTTTCTTCAGTTTAATAATAATGCCCAGAGTTTGCTGTATAGCTAGACCACGATTTCTTTATACATCTTCTTGCATACTTGAAATTTATAATCAACTTTATTTTTACTGTGTACAGAATTAATATGTCTTCATCTTGTAGTTACATCCATTTTTAATAAGAATATTTTCAGTAGGAATATTTCACTTGAAGTCTTATTCTTCAGAATCCTTTGATTTCCTGTTACTATTTGGTCAGTCTCTTGATTTTTTTTAAGCTTACTGGACAGCTCTTACCCAATAATTATTTTTCATAGACTTCTAGGTCAAGTTTATTTTTTTCTTGGCTTCCATGATCTTTTTGTCTTTAGAGTACTTATTTTTGCTTTTGTGTATCACCAGACAATTCTTTTTATCTTCTTCAGGAAGTAAATATGGTAAGTAAAAAATCTGTAAGCATTTGTATGGCAAATATCTTTGGAAATTGAAAAATACTTTAGATGGCTATACAATTCTTGTTGCAAAGAATTTCTCATCAGAATTTTCAAATCATTTTCCGTTATGTTCTATCAACCAATTCATATGGAGATGAGAGTGATACCAGCCTGATTCTCATTTCTTTACACATAACTTGTTTTATCTCTCAGAGCTTTTGAATCTTTTCTTTCACGTTATGAAGTTTCAAAAAAGGTGTCCACATATGGATTCCTTCTTACATGTACTATTTAGTTATCTCCTTCAGTTGTGTCATTCACTATGTCAACAGAAACAAAGGATTACCTACTGCTTACCAGCACCTCAACAGGGGCCTTAGCCATTGTTTCTTTCATTTCTTTGGAGAGTATCTGTTTGGTTTTAGTTTCAATGAGGGTACACATGACCCCTGCATGTAGACCCGACAGTGGAGAAAGCAATGAAAGTACACTTGTGCAGCCTTCATTTGTATGTGATTGGGTCTCTGAATCTGTGAGCTATACATGTATGGATTCAATCAACTGCAGATTGGAAATATTAGGAGAAAATCATGCCGGTACTGAAAATGCACTGATTTCTTTCTTGTCATTATTCCTTAAACAAAACAACTAAGCAACTAAAGCATAGCATTTACATTGTGTTAGGTATTATAAACAATCTAGAGATGATTGCAAGTGTACTGGAAGATTGTGGGAAAGTTATAAACAAATACTAGATTATTTAAGGGACTTGAGCAACTGCCAGTTTTGGTGTCTGCCGAGAGTCGTGGAAACAATCTCCCTTGAATATTGAAGGATGATTGTAACTTCTTGGTTATAGATTTATTTGGCTTGATTTAGAACTGTAAAATCTACCTTTTACTGAGCAGTACTCCAGAAACTGTCCTAAGTGCCTATTATGTACTAACTCAGCCAATCCACACTAGAACTCCATGAAAAAATACTATAATTACTCACATTTTAAAATGAAACAGAGCTCCTCAAAGTTATACAGCTCAGGATTGGCCCCACTGAATCTAGGCATTCTGTGGACCCATAATCTTACCTTGGTGAAATATATGGTACTTTTCGATTCCCTAATCCTCAGATTTATTATAGACTTATTCCCCTTAGACATACATTTTCAAACAGGCATTTCAGCAGAACAGTGGGGAGAGGCATGTGTTCTTGCAATGTTTCACAATAATTTACCCATGATTTCTGAATGTTCAAGTCACACAGCCTGCTGTTCAGATCTAGATATAAGTAGCTACTCATACTGTGAATTGATGTAGCCTCGTGAAGGCAGTCAATGAGTGGGCAGAAGTTTACTTTCGAAGTCTCAGGCTTCTGTGGTCATGCTTTCCTATTGCTTTATCTACCTACCACCTCAGCTGGAAGCCACTCTGGCTGTTAGAATCTAAAACTGGCACTGGATTCCCTCATTGCCTGCCCCCCTCATTCTTCTGATACTGCACTGCTGGGATAGTGGCGCAATAGAGAGCAGCAGTAGGACTGAAGGAAAGAGGGAAGGGTGACTGGAATTTGTATGGGAATCTAGGCTAGATTCTTGCTCTGCGCTCATCACTGGATGTCTATAATGAATCGTGTTTTTCTAGATATTATATATATCACTGTATTTAATTTTTATAATAACCCCATAGCACAAGCGTCATTTCCCATAGATGAGGATGTTAAGGCATTTGTCTTAGATGGGATGTATATTCCTCCGACTTTGAAGCCCATGTCAGTTTCACTCTGCCACGATGCCTTCTGACGCCATAGAGCCGCATCCTGAATGGAGCTGATGTTATGCATGTTCACTCTCCATCTCTCTCTCACCACAATGGAACACCCATGGCCACGCAAGCACGCGCACACACACATATTAACTAACTAATGGAATCAATATTTATTGAATGGTTATGTGCCGGGACTTCGTACAGTAGCAAGATTAATAACATTCTTTTCTGTGAGTCAAATGGTATGGAACTGTGTTCAGAATGATGGCTGCTTATAGGTCAGGCTGGAAGGGCTGCAGAAGAATAGCTTTGCAGAACAGCTCTCCATGCGCAGTGAGTTCTGAGGTCTGACCCGGGTGTTCAGTTCCCTTGAGGTGAGATGTTCTGCCACATTATAAAGCAGATTACCTTGTTAGGGGTCTTTATTACCTTGTTGAGGGTGGATTTTGAGGCTACAATGTTAAGTGAAATAAATCAGGCATAAGTATCACATGTTTTATATGAGGAGCCCAAAATATAAATAAAGAGAGCACTAAAAGGTAGACAACAGGAAACAGATCTTTTGCCAATGAGAATGGAACCAAGAGATAAGGGAAGATAGAGAGAGAAATGGGCAAGTGTAAGTAAAAAAATTAAGATGTGTTATCCACTTATACAAACTCCCCACCATAAATGTCACCATTATGAAATGCAAACATGTACTGATAAAAATAAAAATTTGAAAGAAAAAAATTCTTATCACCTCTATATGAACCAAATTTATGAAGTTTCTTTTAAAAATAGTGTAATAGATCACAAAATTATTGCTAATTACCTATATCCCTTTGCAATAGGATTTTTGCCATGTTTCCCATCAAAAGTTTGAGTTTCTTTAATTAATCCTGGTTGTGACCACATAACTTGCTTTGGGCAAAGGAACATTAGAAAATGTGGAGCAGAGGCATAAAAAGAACTTGCACTTTAGGTTTGCCTTCTCCTACTTCTGGGCACCTTCCTGTCACCCTGTGAACTGGTTTCCCAGAGGATGAGAGACCATGCAAAGAAAGAACTTGAACATCCCAGGTTCTTGAGCGAGGCTGCAAACATCAGGAGGAGACCTGTTTAGACCTAGCAGCTCCAAATGAGCTGGCCTAATCCAGAAACGGGAGCCAGATCACCCCCAAAATTGTGAGATATCCAAAATAATTGTTGTTTTAAGGCACTAAACTTGTGGTGATCTGATGTGAGGCAAAGGCTAATTGATGCACGTAGGCAACTGAGGAAGGTTGGAGAAGGGGAGCAAGCAGCCCAGGAAGGGACTTAGATTATTGTTGTTTTCAATTTAAGGGTCTTGAATGTTTGAGAAGAGGCAGAGGAACCCCTAAGGAGAGGAAAGTACAGAAAAGGCAGAAGGGAATACATAAAACAGAGTCTACTCTTCCTCACGACTGACCTTGTTATAGTTTCAAAAAGAAATGTTGGGGATGTGAGCATTTTATCCCCAGTTTTAGAAATTTGCTGTAATTTGAACAATCTAAAGTGATCTGACACTCTTGTTTGCTTTTTATTTAGTGGGCCATTGAGTTTCATCTTGACCCGGAACCCTGAGTCTGTGTGCTCTGAGAGGCATTTTCTGAAACTGGGGAACATCAGAGGCAGAAAGCAGAAGCCATGTCATTGAGTCAGCTGCCAATCTCCTGCCACCTGTTCTAACATTACATGGGTTTAAAACATCAAACCCAAATGCTCTAATTTTCAGAATTACAGCAAATCTGCTAATGTGCTTTGTGTCTCTACTGTGGAGGAATATTTGAATGGTGTCTGTTGTTCGAAGAGACTTCAAGCTTTCTGAGAGCAAGAACCTTGTTTTATTCATTCATTCTTCTATTGTGCAGAAAAAAAATGTTCATTGTGTAATGATGGTTCAAGCCTGATTTCACAGACGGTACTGTCTAAGTAGAAGAGAAAAAAAACCCAACATAAATTTGTTGGAGTTTTTATCTTTGTTTTGGAGTACTGGAGATAGAATATGAGGCCTCATGAATACTAGGTTAGGTCTCTTACTACTGAGCTACATCCCCAGCCCCATAAATCTTTTCTTTTTTCTTTCTTCCTTCCTTCCTCCCTTTCTTTCTTTTTTTGGTACTGGAGATTGAATTTGGGCCCTTGAGCTTGCAAGGCAGGTGGCAGACCATAAATCCATTTTAAAAAATTGTGCTAATATTGAGTAGTTACTAAATGTTATGTGAACACAGACAAGAAAAGACAGGCTTGGTTTAACTCATGCATTGGTATCGTAACTCATCTTCCTTGATTTCCTAAAATTCAGTGTGCACTAGCCAGAATGACTTAATAAATTATATTAGATTATATGATGTTGATTCTCTGCTTTAAATTTAACATTGCAATCCTCACTAGCCTTACAAAGTGAATGGGAATTTCCTCCTGACTGGAGCTTATCATTTTGGCTCCTTTCCCTTCTTAGGTAAGTTTAACCAGCACTCTTTGTTTAACTCTTTTGAACAAGTGGCTCCTGCTGCCAAAAGCCACTTCTCTATCTCTGCATCTTTCCTTCTTGTTTTTGAGAGCTTAGCTTTAGCTTCGGTGATGACCGGATCCCTGACACCTGACAAAGTAACTACTGCCCGGCCCTGCCTAACTCAAGCATGACATGCTAATTAGAGTCTTTCTCCTCTTTCTTCCCTTTCTACTTTCCCTCCCAGCTTCCCTTCTTCTTTTTCTCTGTTCAGGTTTTCCCTTCCTTTCTCTCTTAGCTTTGTTTCTCTGCATCAGAATCCAAGCACCACCCAGACTGTGACTGTATTCTTCCACACTCCTATGTCTGCGCTGTAGTTGATGTTTCATAAGTGACGCATAGGATTGTGAGTGCTGCGGGACTTGCAAATACACACTGGGGGGCCAAGAGGAGGAAACGACATTTTAAACAGGGAATATATCACTGTATTCAAAGACAGGAGGCAACAAAGTACATTAGAAGGGTTTTGATACCATTTCGTGCATGCTTTTTAAAAATTTATTTTTATTAGTCTATCGTCACAGCACATAATGATTACATTCTTCTTGGGGGGGGCAAGTTGGTTCATGTACAAAACACGTCTTAATTATTTTTGTCCTCTTCCCCTCCCTCAATATCTTGGCCCCCTTTCCTTTTGCAAAAGAGCTATCTTCCTGTTTCCTAGTGTCCATCTTTCATTTTGCTCTTTAGTTTATTTTGGGTTTCTCATATAAGAGAAACCATGCGCTATCTAAGCTTGTGCATCTGCTTTATTTCACTTAACATTGTTGGCTCAAGGTGCATCATTTTTTCCTACAAATGACTCGTTTATCCTCTTTTTTTTTTTTTTAACTTTTTAAATAAGATGTTGGTGAGGACCACTCAATTACATGAGGTCAAGGCCGTTGTTTTTATGTTTGTAAATGATACAAAGGCTAGGATGTGTCCGGGAGATGCGGAGCGAAGAGGGAAGAGAGCACAACTGGAGCGCCTTTGCCCTGCGCAGGGCCCAGTCCTTTTAACCCACTTCCAGAGCCTCTGACTCTCAGCAAGACTCGAAGACGTGTCAAAGGCTGGTTGAGCCTGCGGTTCTACAGCTCAGCTCTACCAAGGGCAGGAAGGAAGGGCGGGTCGGCTTGAGATTTCCTGTCTAGCTGTGAGTCACTGATACTGAACACTTTTCATGCCCTTTGCAGTCTACTATCCGGAGAACAGGAATGTGAGCCCAGAAGTCAGACGGAACCGCCAGGCTAGGCTGTGATAACTGCCCTCGCCCTCCTTTTTAGCATGCAGGTCACACTTCAGGGGCTGCCCCGTGACTTGCTCGGGCCCGGAAAAGGGGCCTTCCCTAGGGGCTGGGAGAGGAGAGGGAAGCTCGGGAGAAGGAGCATCAGTTGGGCGAGGCAGAAATGGAGACGCAGCGCAGTGCTGCTGAGGAATTCTATCAAGAGGCAGTGGTGACGGCCCCACTACCTACCTTCTACCCTCCTCCCCAGGATCCATTGCTGACCCTTGCTTTACACCGGTTATGACACTGATTCTTACACACACACCCCCACTCAGCCAGCTGCTTTGAAACGCTTAGTCATTACATAAAGGTAAGAACCTTAAATCAGCATTTCAGGAGTAATAGTGTGTTTAGTTTACAAAAAGCATGAACTTCGGAGTTACACAGAACTAAGTTCAAATATATGATGTCTGTCCCCTTACAGCTGTAGGTTTCCTGGTAAGTTACTTCTGTGGGCCTCACACTCCCACGTAAAAGGGGGGCACGACCAACTACTTCTTGCGATTACAGCACTCACAGCGATGCGTGTGAAAACTCTCCAACTCTGCGTTTGACCCATAGGAGGCTCGCTGCGAGCCTGGGCTCCCTTCCTTCGTCCATTTTTCTTCTAAAGGTGATAGAACGGCATCATAGGCCTCTACAACCATGAATTGGATGTCTGATCATTTTTCAGAGTGCTATATTAGCCATATGAAAAGCATGCCATAGAGTTATAAGGGAAGCTAAATTATTAAAATGCATTTTCTTTTTTAAAACATTGATTATAACAATATAAACATGATCCTCAGGCTGTGGTGGAGAAATATTATGAATTTAGTTGTTATATGAATACATTTAAATTGCTAGCCACTAACTGGCTGCATTAGAAAACCAGGACTCTTATAATATGAGTTCATCAGAGGCAAAAGATTAAGCTATACAGGGGTCACTGCAGTGCATATTTTTATTCTGTTCACACAATTAGACTTTTCCTTTAATTCATGAAACTTGTATCAACTCTCACTATATAATTATTTTATTAAACAAACAGCTCCTTTTCCCAATCACTCATGATCTTTACCCTGTAGAGTAGAAAAATAATAGTAGTCTTCTTTTTGTGTGAGTGTTACTGGGGATTGAATCCAAGGCCTTCATAGTGAGCTACATCTCCAGCCATTTTTATTTATCAATCTATTTATTTTGAGACAGGTTCTAAGTCACTAAACTGCCTGGACCATACTCGAAATAAGAATCGTCCTATCTCATCCTCCCACAGTGCTAGGATTGCAGGCATGTGTCACTGTGCCTGGACTGTAGCAGTACTCTCTTGTTTGTTTCAGTGCTCTCAGAATGAGTTGAGACATTCTTTACTTTCCATGGGTCATTTTGTGAATGTGGTTTTAGTGTATATAAAAGACTACTTGAGTTGCAAAAAAAAGTCTTCAGAACTATCTCAGCAAACTAAACATTGTCACCTTCCTGGCACATGCCTGAGGCTTTACAGTTCTCTGTTAGGCAAACTTTAAGAAGACCTCAGCACCGCATTATTGTGTAAGGTCTAGAAACTTAGAAAGCAAATAGCATTCTTTTCTAATGTGTTGGGAGCTCAAAAATTCAGAGTTTCTAATTACATCTTCACAACTAAAAATAAATGTTTTTACAAAGAAAAGACAGACTAGGATAAACATTCTTACATAATAATATATTTTTCACCTCAAGGTCTTCATTTTCTTTCACAGAAACATCACCTAACAAACTTTTGACTCTTATCCTTATGAATTATGCCTTTATTGCTGGACTGGCCCCAAATATGGGAAGTAATAATCTGACAAACTGAGCACATGGTCTTGATAACTGACCTTGAACATTTTGGCTTCAGTGGGTTCAGGGAGCCTTATTTCCCAGTGATTGATGCTATTTATTGAGCAAATATTTGATGAAGAACTTAGAAGGCATTATCCAGGAAGATGGAAAGCATAGAGAGGGATAAAGGGAAATGAGTAATATTTCATATATTCTTTTCTTTTAGGAGCAGTTCCTAAGATCTTTGTATGAATTGAATTTAATGACAAGAGTTTGTTGTAGGTGTGATTGTTCATGGATGTCCTGAGGATGTATCTCAAAAGTATTTTAATTCTATTGAGTTGCTAAGCTTAACGTGAATTTTTCAATCATAAAAGAGAATTTTCTATTGTTGAGTTCCTTGTGATAGAATTGTCATATTAAAGTGTAAGCTGTGCATTTTTCTTTTAATTTTTGTTATCTGTTATCCTGAACTACACAGAATAGGACCCATATCTAAGGAACAGAAATTTGGTAGTAAGTCATAGGGAAAATAAAATAGAATGTTTTTCTGGGAACAGTAAGAGTGATGATGTAAAATAGGCAAACTCAAACTTGTCTTATCTCCAAGAACTATTTTTTTTCTCTACCCCTTAATCTTCCCCAGGAGGTTTGTGATTTTCAAAAAATTATATTTAACACATGAAGCAACATATGGCATTTTGAAAACTAGAGTATATTTCTCTACTGGTTTTCGCTATGAAATTAGAAGTTCCTTTAAGTTTATCAATGTTAAAGTTGAAAATTTCAACTTAAGGGAGTTAAGAAGGCACAAAGACCTAGGCTATAACAGAGAACTGTAGTTTCTACTTAAATCCTGAGGACAAACACTGTTTTACTTTTAACTCTTTTACCCAAATGTGTCTTCTTCCAATCAGAGAGTATTGTCTTTCCACTTGCAAATGCTACAGCCCAGTATGCAGCTTCCTTACTGCCCAAATATGAGAAGCAGTAGGGTGCAGTGGTTCTCAAGATGGGACTTCTTCGGGGAGTTGTTAAGACACAGCTTGCTGGAACTTTACTCCTGCTGACTCAGTAGGTCAGAGGCAGTACCTCGAAAGTAGCATTCTAAGTTCTCAGTTGGCTGACATTGTCAGCCTGGGAACCTCACCTGAGAACCACTGATGTGGTACAAAAAGCCCAAGAGCAGAGTGAAGACATCATACCTTTATCTATTTTGACAACTTCCTGCCACTAAACACTTTTGTATGAACTTCAGGCCTAGTTCCCTCATTTATAAAACAAAGAGGGTTCAGTTGGTAAATTCTTGTTAAATTTTTTTCAGTGATTTTTTTTTCTATTCATTTTGTATGTGTTATCCCAGCAATATAAAATGACTGTGGGATGACTCATCCCAGTCATCAAATTGTGAACCTGTCCTCTGAAGATGTATTTTAATCTCATTGAAAGTGTTAGAGGATTTGTTCATAAAGTCTTTTCCTATGCCAATGTCTTAAAGAGATCTGCCTAACTTATCTTCCAGCAAATTTAGTGTCTCTTTTTTAATATTTATATCTTTAATCCACTTGGATTTTAGTTTAGTGCATGGTGAAAGATAAGTGTCTAGTTTTAATCTTTGGCTGGTTGAGATCCAGTTTTTCCAACACCATTTATTAAAAAG
>NW_022900949.1:65283542-65322662 GCF_012274545.1 Fukomys damarensis | reverse complement strand
CTTCTTACCCGAGCAGGGGATATCTTTTCATTTTCTTATATCCTCTTTGATCTCTTTTTTCAGAGTGCTGTGCTTTTCCAGGTAGAGATCTTTTGATTCTTTTGTTAGACTGATTCCTAGATGCTTCATTTTTTGGATGCTATTGTGAAAGGAACTGTTTCCCTAATTTCTTTCTCAGTGAGTCTGTTATTTGTGTACAAGAAGGCTATTGATTTTTGAGTGGTGACTTTGTATCCAGCTACTCTTCTGAAAGTGTCAATTAAATCTAGAAGTCTTTTGGTGGAATTTTTTTGTTCTTCAATGTAGATTATCATATCATCAGCAAATCATGACAGTTTTACTTCTCAGTAGCATGGGAACTAGAACAAATAACAACTGGGATCTCATCTTATTAAAAAGCTTCTGCACTTCAAAAGAAACCATCAGCAGAACTGAGAGACAGCCTACAATGTGGGAAAAATTTTTTACTAGCTGCTCCTCAGACAAAGGACTATTATCTCGAATATATAAAGAACTCAAAACAATCAGCCCCCCCAAATATAAAGACCCAATTCAAAAATGGGAATCTGAAATGAACAGACATTTCTCAGACTAAGAAATAAAAGCAGAGAGTAAATATATGAAAAAATGTTCCACATCACTGGTCTTTCGAGAGATGCAGATGAAAACAACACTGAGATTCTACCTCACCCCACAAAGAATGGCTGCTATCAAGAAATCACACAACAACAAAAGTTGGCGGGGTTGTGGGGAGAAAGGAACCCTTCTCCATTGGTGGGAGAGCAGACTGGTGCAACCACTATGGAAATCAATATGGAGATACCTCAAAGAGCTTGGACTGGAGGTTCCATTTGACCCAGCCATCCCTCTGCTGGGTATCTTTCCAAAAGAACTAAAAGAATCATACCACAGTGATATATGCACACCTATGTTTATAGTGGCACAATTTGTAATAGCTAAAACTTGGAAACAGTTCAATTGCCCATCATTTGGAGACTGGATAAAGATGTGGTTTTTCTATAAAATTGAATACTATTCGGCCATTAAGAATAAGAAATTTGATTCATTCACAGTAAAATGGAAACATATTGATGATATACTCCTAAGTGAAATAAATAAATCACACATGTGTAAATACCGAATAGTTTCTCTGGTGTAAAATACTATAGTTGTAAATAAGATCCTAATGGTATAATTGACAATGTGAAATAGGAAGAAAAGAGCTAAAACTGTAGGGGAAGTGGGAAGGGTAGGAGAAAAGAAAGAAGGGCAAAGAAAAAAATCTCAGAAAACAAAAAATGGAAATAAAGTTTTTGTTAATAGGGAAGGGAGGAGGGGGTGAAGCGAGGGGAGGGGGGATGGGGAAACAATGAGAACCAAGACCCATCATATAGAGGTACAAGATCCCAATGATGAATGTAACTGTGTTGTATACCTAAAAAGTACCAATAAACTCAATGAGAAAAAAAAATAATTTTAAAAACAAGAAGAAGAAAGTGTTAGAGGAGATGGTGGCTAGAAAAATTAGCTGAGTCATTCTTGATCAAAGTTTCTCTCACGATGTGTAAGAATAGTCGACAAGTATGCTGAGATAGCAGTTTTCTTGACCTGGGGCATCCATGGCCCCCTGGCCAGTCCATCTTGAGAAATGTCCCCTTTCCCTCTGTAATTTTCTATGTACCTTGATGTGAAAGGGTTTGGGAAGTAGTTAGGTTAAGTCCAGTGACTATTCCTTCATCCATTCAGTAGTTCTCATATTTTCCACATCCAATTCATTTAAGAGAAAGAAGTTTTATGAGAAAGTCTGGCTCTGATCTGGTAATTTAGACTTCAAAATTTCAGCAGAAGTATTGGCACCATTCTTGATGTATTCTACTTTCCTGCAGGAATTTAATAAGATATGAAAGAGATGGGTTGATTTACCTGAAGTCACTTGAGAGAAAGAGAAGGTTCTCCTATTCAGCCCTTCATTTCTGTTATATCTTCAGCCATGCACCAGGTGTTACACTAAGCATAACAAGGAATCTGTTGAAGGCCACTAATTGGCAGGAGTTATGCATGTGCAAGTGAGCCTATGTGTGTGGTGGCTGGAATTTGGGAATGCAGAGCAGGGAAGAGTGTTGCTGAATCCTCAGATGAGACTTTCAAAGTTCTGGAAAGCATAGTCAGTGCTAACACCTGGATCTGCCTCTGCTAGAAAACCCTTTAAAATCTAGATAAATCTGAGAATAGATGAGCACTGGGAACAAGATGGGTACTCAGAATGTGTCCTTCAGTAGCTTTATAAAGTCTTGATAAGGACCAATCTACTATCTAGAACCTATATTATTTCTATTGTATATGGGGAAAAAAACTAAAAGGTGAAATGGCATAGAACAAAAGGAGACATTTGACACTACCAACTAAGTAAACTTATTATTTGAATCAATCCTGTCTCATCAACTCATTGCACCTTGTTTCTAGATGATTCAGTTCCTTGTTTTTAGAAAAGTAGAATTCTATTATCTTGATTACTAATTGGTCTTCAAACATCTTTCCCCACTCCTTTTTCCATACTAAATTTATGGCTGTTTACTTGCTAAAGCATCACCTATTTGATTGCTTATGAAAAATAGTTTAAGCTGGCCTATTGTCCTCTAGAATTGCTCTCCTCTACCACCAATGGCTTTGTTCAGCATGAAAAATGTATGTTAAAGCTCTATAACCTTTTACATAGGAACTAAAACAGGCTTACACAATACAATTAATTTATAAACATATACATTTTTGTAGCAGTAACTAAAAAACATTGAATGGCTTCTAAAAGGAAAGAGGGTGTGATTAGTCCTCTCAAAACATAGAAAAGCGTCCAGAATGAATGTTATTTTACCCTAGTTTTCAAATGGGAGGAGAAAAATAAGGCTTCCCTGGAGCTCAATTTCACTTTATACTTCTTCTTCAAATTTAATTTCTCAGTTTAGTACTCATTATTGCTAATTCTGTGAGACTGCTTGGGAATGATTTTGAAATGGCCAACTATGTATTATTTTCTTTTAAATTTGCCTTCAGGCTTTCAAGAGTCTGAGGATCACTGTTCTTTGACAGGAAAATCTTTTAGATGTACATTCCAATAAATAGGAATTCTTCTCTCTCATTATCCATGCCTACTTTAAGGGAGATAATCTTCCTGTCATTGAGAGAGACAACCATTCATTAATAGCATGCACATTTCTAATCTAACTGAACACTTTCCTGGCTTCCTTAAGAATATGTGTGCTTTATTTTCTTGAATATTAAAACAAGTGTACTGTTAACATGACATTTCCTTGCTAATATACAACACACCACCCTCAATAGTTTCACTTGTCATTTTACTGTATTTAAGTTGCTTCTTGTCCATTTTACCCTTGAAGATTTGTCCTTGGAGGTCAGAGACTGACTATACTATTCATATTTTGCATCCTTTCCAGAAGCTGATGGAAAACTGGACATTATGTGAGTATTCAGTCAACTATTACTAAGGTAAAAATAGACAAATGTATCAAACTGGAAAGATTCTGCATCACAAAGGAGTAATAGATTGAAGAGACAATCTAAAAAGTGGGAGAAAAATTTTAAACTAAGTATCTGACAAGGAGTAACTATCCAGAATACATAAGGAACTCAACTCAATAGCAAAATAAATAATCTGATTTAAAGATGAACAATTGATCGAAATAGACATTTCTCAAAAGAACACGTACAGATAGATAACAAGTATGTGAAAAATGCTAAAAATCATCTATCATCAAGACAAATAAAAAGAACAATAAGATTCATCTTATTCCAGCTGAAATGTCTATTACCTAGGAGACAAAAGGTTACAAGTGCCGGTGAAAATATGAAGAAAATGGAACCCCTGGGAATGTAAATTAGCATAGTCATCATGCAAAACAGCATGATTATCCAGAAAATTTAAAATAGAACTACCATGTGATCCAGTAGTCCCTCTACTGGAGATATGTCTGTCTCTAAATCTCTCTACATCTATAAGATAGATCAATAGATAAATATCTATCTATGGATATAGGTAAATATATACTTATATATTTTTATATATTTACCTATATCTATATCTATATTTCCAGAGGAAAAGAAATTAGTACTTTGAAGAGGTATCTGCACCCCTGTGTTCCTTGCAGCACTATTTTCAGTAGCCAAGGAATGGAAACAACGTATGTGTCCCTCACATAGACACGTGTCCATCCTATGTGTGATGAATGGATAAGGAGAATTTTACATATACACAATGGAATATCATTCAGCCATTAAACATGAATGCATTGCTGAGATTTGTGACATAGACAGAACAGAAAGTTATTATCTTAAGTGATTAATAACCAGACACTGAAAAACAAACACTCACATGTGGACTCTACCAACCTTGATCTCACAAATGTTGACAGTAGTCTTAGATACCTTCTTGTTGCTGGGACAAAATCCCCGACACCTACAAGTTAAAGGAGGAAAGGTTTATTTTAGTTCAGAGTTTGTAGAAATTTCAGCCCATGATTGGCTGGCTCCAAGGTGAGGCAGAATGGCAGAGGGCCGTGGCAGAAGAGAAACAGTTCACGGCACGTTGGCCGGCCTTCTTGCCTTTAACGTTCCATCCAGGCTACAGGCCTTATGATTGGTACTACCCACTCCCAGGGTGGGTCTTCCCATCACCCACACCCAGAACTATGCTAAACCAATCAGTGGGCTAATCCAGTGCACAAACCCATGATCCAGTTACCTCCTGAAAAACCCTGCCTATGAGCGTATGAGGCATTGGGGGACAACTAAAAAACATACAAAAGAATACATAATAACAACAATAGAAACGTGGTTATTAGAGAACAGGGAGTTTAGTGGAAGGGAAATACGGGAAAGAGGTGATCAGAAAAATTATAGTTAGATGGGAGAAATAAGTTCTGCTTCTATACACCACTGTGGGGTGACTATAGGTAATGATAATGATAACATGATATATATATTTCAAAAACAACTGGAAGGGTTTTGGATGTTTGTTTTCACTACAAAGAATAGTAAACATCCAGAAGAGATAAATATATTTATCCTGATTTTAACATTGTAATACATACATGTATTTGAATATTCCAGGGTACCCCCAAATATGTATAATTTTGTATCAATTAAAATGAATAATAATGAAAAAAATCAAAATTCAAAAGAAAACAAACAAGTATTGAGTCACTTTGAAATCAATTAAAAATAATGGAGGAGGCAACAGTAACTACCTCTCTGCTTATTAAAGTTTGGGTCTGTCATCAAAAGTAAGGATTACCAGACAAACTAAGATTACGGGGGAAGAAAAGCCACAAAGGAAGCTGATTCCCCTCTAACTTAGCCCTGTCTCTGCTGCAGAAAGGAGATATTTGGCAAATGTTACAACACACATGATCTCTTGTGATTGTCACATGTACCAGCTGCACAGCAAAAAAGTAGCTTTAAAAAAATTATTTAGAGCCTGAAGTTCTAATAAAAAGTTCTGTGTTTTTAGAATCATTCCATTCTTTGATTTTTTGTAAGTGAACTTTTGTATAAATGATGAAAATTACTTCTCGAAGGCTTCAACTAACTTAGAAATACTAATTCAGATCCAGGTTTTTACTGCTTTTTCTCCTCCTGGCAGTAAACCTCGAGAGTGTCTGTGCCGGAATAAGGCAGGGAGGAGCTCACTGTGCTCAGACCCCTTGGGTCTGGGGTGTTCGAACTCCATTCTGCAGCCAGACTCTAACATTCCTCAGGTAATATTTCCACAGACATAGTCATTCTGACTTTTAAAAGTAATTTTCTAACTTATTATTTTTATAGTTTTATTATAAAGTCTCCCCCTTTACATTTTCTTGAATTCCCACCAGAGTTTAGTAGAGACAGGAGCATCTTTGCAGTCAATGAACAATTGTTGAGCTATGTTGGATAGAATTAATAATTTTAAAATAATTTAAAAATATTACCCTTTGTTTCCAGTATGAAAGTTAATTATTGAAGAATTTTATTAAAAATTTCAGGCAAAATAGTAGTTTAATCAAAGTGGGGTATTGCATACAGGCACAGTCAAGTCCTTGGTGTTTCCTGGAGCTTACTTGTCTTACAGTTTTTATATAAAGAGCTATTGGGAAAAGCACTAAACACACTGAGGAAGAAAACATCAAATGGAAAATTTTTATTATGTAAGAGTGCTTAAGTAATTCTATACGGGATCTTTTGCTGTTGTTCTGTTCTTGATCTTTGAAAAAGTAAACTCAATTTGTCAACTGTTTGTGGAAATTACATAGTACATGATATATATTTGTCCTAGAGAGACTTTACGTGCAGAATTGGTCTAGTAACATATTACTATGTCACATCCATTTTTCGGGACTTACTGTCATAATGAACTCTGCACCTTTAGGATGGAGATCTTCTCCTTATGCAGATGGTGGTACTTAGAATGAAAATATGTATACACAAAAGACCTACAGAGAATAAAATTAAACTCACAGGACAGCTGCTTTTATGTAAATTACAGAAACTGGATTTTTTTTTTTAAAAAAAGGGTTGATACTTTTCATTTTCTAAGTTGAATATTTCCTTTATACAATCTCATTGATCAATGCTCATTGAAATAAAGGAGCAAAGCTAGTCTTTGTTGTTTTAATGTATGCAAATATATCTTAAAGTTCACTTAATAAATCAACACTGTCATTGAAAAGCAATTCTACAAAAAACAGTTATACTGGAAGTTTGGCACTTCTTAACAAAATATCAGGAGATAGGTTAATGATGGGCTCATGAATTAATTATAATAAATTAATTTGATCAATTGTTTTTTTATATATATTAAGACTGAAAGCAGTATTTCCTAAAGCATGGACTGAGAATCATCTGAAAATCTTTTAAACTTTGCAGATTTCCAGGCTAAATCAGAATCTCTGGGAACAGCACTAGGAATTTACATTTAAACCCTTGTCTGAAGTGATGACTCTTTTATGCTCATTAAATCTGAAAGCCTCTGAAATTCACATTTGTTAACTTAAAAACATACAACTCATCTTTGGAAAAATATACCCTGTGTGTTTTAGTATATCTTTTCACTCAAGGTGTGTGTATGTGTGCGTGCGTGCATACATGCGTGTGTGTATTCTGTGGTGTGTGTGTGTGTGTGTGTGTGTGTGTGTGTGTGTGTAGCTACCCCAGGGCCTCACCCATGCTCAGCACCCATTCCAGCACTGAGCCACATCCCCAGCCCTTCTGTGGTTTTTTTCTCCTTTGTCTTCTTCTTACATAATTTAATAGAATTTCAGAACTAAAAGTCATTACAATTATTTGCTTAGTAGCAATAAAATCAAATTCTGGATGAATTAAGCTAAAGTACTATGTAATACTATGCATAGGATGGGGATCATAAATCAAACATAAATATGAAGAATCGATATTAGGAAAAGTCAAGAAGTAGAATAGATTCAAATAATATTAAAAGAGAATTTTGATGCAACTTTATTCTAATTTCAAATCACACTTTAAAAGGAACAGCTTGTCTGGCTGGTCATATGCCCATACTTTGGCCAGGGGAGAAGGTAAACTGATGGAAACTCCAGAATTATATTCAGGCTGCTCTCCAGAGAGAAGTGGCACTACTGTTACAAGAAGCGTTTCTATGCAGTTAAAAATAAGTTCACCACACTGCAAAAAACTTTAGAACCACTGAACAAAGAGTGCTCATTGTACTCCAAAATCAGCTAATTCTTGCGTTAGTATTTATTATGCAAATAATACTGAAGCAGGTGCTAGATTATATTTTAGGGAAATAACACTGGAACTACTGGAAGTCGGGGCAACAAATTAGGCAAAGAGTAGGTGGGATGGTTTAGATGGAATATGCTTGTGATCTCTAATTAAGACTCGGCAGGGAAGAGCTTATTTAAATGAAGAGGAAGTCTGAATCAGGGTGCCTCTGAATTTACATGAACTGTTTCCATTAATGAAGGACAGTCTGGTAAACATTACTTTGGTCTGCAAGGCATTCTTGTAAATCCTGCCTTAAAACACTAGGTACAGGATCTGGCTTGTAATTGGGGTAATATTTGGAGAAATACTTGGGTAATATTTATTGAGGGAATAAAATTACTTGATCACAAGTTTTTGTCCCTTTTAACTGGGTGATTAGTCTCGCTGAATTTGTGTCACATTATATTATATTCTTGAATAGACCTCCTCATTTCAACTTTTATTGAGCACTTGATATGTGCTAGCTACTGGGTATAAAGATGTTTCTGGAATTAAGAGTAGGAAAAGCTTATTAAGATAAAGTCCCCGAGAGACAGCAAGGGTTCTGAATGGGTCACAACTAAAGCCTTCTGTAGGGGGTTATTTATACAGTAAAGTCACAGAGTGGATACAACATGGGTCAAACTACAGTGAACCTATAGGATTACAAGTTGAGCTGCTCAGCTAATATTGATCCAATAGGTAAATGAGGCACGTAGCAAAGGTGCATGGAAAGAACAAAGGCATTTTGGGGAAGGGAGAAGCATATGAGTCCAGATGTGCTGGTCACCCACCTATGGTACCTGCTGCCTATCTGGACCACTGGACCAGAGGTGTTAATTGCGGTATAATCTCAAATACTTTTTATCTCACAGGCCTGGCTACTGTGCCTCCATCCTGAGGCCTGACTCTCTTCAGGTTTGCCTCCAGCCACAATTCTGATGTCTCTGTTTTTTGTACTGATTTCCTTCAGGGGCCATGGCCTGTCTGTATATTCCTTTATAATTTAACTGCCTATAGTATTGACACAAGTTCCATTTTTGCTCCTTCTCTATTTTGTCCATATAAAAGTCATCCTTCTGCCAGGAATGCTCCACCCTCGGTCCTCTTTATCTATTTAATAAATATCAACTTATCCTTCATAGTTAGGATCCCTGGTCTGTTTTCTCTAGATTTTCTTGGAAACATACATTTCCTTGTGGCATTTTGTGGTAATCCTTCTGTCTTGTGTAGTTGCTTACCTGCCTGCTCCCTCATGTAACACATCGATTCAAGGGTCACCTATATACTGAGAATTTTCAAAGCTATGTCTCCAGCTCAGAAATGTCTCTTGATTTCTACATGTAGTCAGCAGGGTGCAGAGTCGGAATTTCCAAATATACTCACATTGACTTTCCCTCAAAAATCCTGTTTTCTGCTCTTGAATTCTCCATCCAGGTAAAAAGTAATATCTACTTTCATTAAATTTTCCAAGACAGATACGGAATCTCCTTTGACTCTTCCATTCCTTCCTCTCTAACTCAGATCACCATTTGTCAGAGGAACGGCATCCTTTAAATTTCATCTGCCTCCCCTCAGACGGGAGGTATAGGGATAGACTTCATGAAACCACGTTTATTTCTCTCACCTCTTTCAAGAAGTTATATAATATATTATGTATATGTACATGCATATATGCATGTCTACACACACATATATACATATACATATGTTACATATACATACAATTATATAAATGTTTGCCATTAGCAGGAGTATTTCCAAATGGATTAATGCCCATGGGTTTTTTTACTGTAATATTTTTAAATTTTTACTTTAAATATCATATATTATATATATATATATTTATTTATATTTGTGCAGGAGATTGAACCCAGGACCTTGCACTTGGTGGCACCACTGAGCTAAATCCTCGACCCTCAAAAAATATTTTAAGAGTCCTCATAATATTAAGAATAAATCTAACTAATTACTCCTCCCCCTAGGAGGGCCAAACTTTGAGGATGTGCTACATGTGAGAAAGTCATTTGAGTTCTCCTAGCTTCCACCTCCCAATCCCAACCTGGATCTTACCATTTTAGCAAGACCAACTTCCAACCTCCTGAGGTCTTTTTCCTTCCCAGAAGTCCTCACCTGATGAGTGCAAAAAGTTGGTACATGAATATATACTCCAATTCCCGTATTCTTGAACTAGATAACTCTGAGGTTTGCAGTCTACATCAACCCCCAGCATCCTTCAGTGTGGTTAAGTTGCATTTCATATAATGGCAACAGCCAGGTTTGTTGTAATACCTTTTATAGGCTTCATTTCCCTTTCCTAGATTAATCCCACCTGCCCCATTGCCTCCTGGACTTGCTCACTAATAAACTATTTGCACTGGAATTCTTATTACTGCTTTGGATTTTGAGGAAGCCAGAAAAGATACTTTATATGTATTCTTGGCTTCAGATAAAAATTATGCAATTAACAAAATGTTAAGATTTCTCATTTGTTCCTCTGCCTAGAATGATTCTGGCTCTCTCCTTTACAAAGGTGAATTTTACAAATTGCTCACAATTATGCCTAAGCATTACCTCTTTAAGAGAAGCTGCTAACACTGAGTTGTAGACTAGAAGAAGTTTTACTTCACCATATTTGAGTGTACCTGTGTTATGGCAGACAACTTAATGTCTGATTTGTCTGGCCCTCTTGCGATCTTGCAGGTAGGGATCAAGATATATTTGGATTTTCAGAATAGTCCAAAAAATGGGGAGGTAGCCTTTGATTCTAAATATTTACTTGAATGAATAGCTTTTATTGAACACCTTTCTGAATGAGCAAACAAGAACTGAAAACAATGGTAGATTTTACTAGAGGGGAAAAAAATCCATTGCTGAATACAAATTTATACAACTAATAATCAAAGTTCAGACAATATAGTTTTGGTCATTTGCACCACCGTCCTTCCCAGTAACTGTGGGTAACAGTAATCATAAAATAACATGCAACATTTAAGAAATATTACACAATTCAAATTTTCACTGTATTACCTTACTCCTATGAGGCAGAATTTGCTACTATCATTACTACTAGTATTAGTTTTTACTATCTTTACTATTTGTTCACTTTATACAAAGTTAGTAACTCTCATATTGGATATTTTAAAGTATTTCCTTTTCAGAAGAAAGTCTCAGAAAGTCCCATTAGGGTTATCAAGATGGTACAGAATAATAAGTTCAAATGATGGGTTGGATTTGGGAAATTCCATGCTCTTTCCCCTCCTCAATACAGAGGGTTAGTAATTGGCTGTGGCAAGTTATTTGTCTCGTACTGTCCTGTGACTTAAGTTAGCCAAATTAATATTCTTTTTGACTATGGGTTGGAACTTCCTAAAACAAGTTGCAGAGTTATATTTTTCAAAAATATTCAAAGTACAAATTGATCAAAAAGTAGAGACATGCATTTGTTTGATAAATACATATTAAAGCATCTTTGTATATAGTGCATATATTGTTAGTTTTTGTGGTTATAGATTTAACTAAAACAAGATTCTGACCATTGACCTTGGTCGCTTATCTTGAATAACACTTACCTTTATAAATCAGTGTCTCAAAGGTACCATCTAAGTCTTTACTGTTATGACTAAATTTGAAAAATGGTTATCGGTGTTGGTTCGGTCTTTGATGCTTTTGTATTTGCTTGGGGTTTTTTCCTCTAAGAGCTCCAGATGCTTACAGATATTACAATATTTATCTTGAAATGAATACTCCTTTTGTGTCATAATTGAACTGAAAAGTACTTTAATTTTATCTGTGAACTCTTTATTACTTTTTTGTTTTTATTTTTGGGGTGCATCCACATTTTTTTTTCCATAAGAGTAAATTATTTGGGAAAACAGACCATATCCTATCTATTTTCACATTCCTAGGACTTGCCGTGCAGCGAGGTAGGTACCTCATAAGCACTGGATAGGTGTTTCTACAATGGATGAAAAAAGCAAAACTCTATAAAATACTTGACATAATGCCTTAAGGCTGAAAAACTAGAAATGTTTTCTTGGACAGCGTTTTTACATGAATTTTATCAACAAATAAATATACTTTAGCTTAAGTCTTACAAACTAATTTGCACCCTGTTGAATAATCACCTCAACATCCTTTCTTCCAGACAAAATTCAAAACCAGTGATAAATTTCAGTTCATAAAACTAATCTTTAATGTCACATCCTGTCCACCTCATTCACTAGTTTCCCAACAATAATCTGAAGTAGTCAGTGTGCTGTAATTGGAGTGCTTCCAAGCCCAGTCATCTTTTATGAGCTGTTCTGCTGGTAAGTCACATCAATTCAAGTTCAACATCATGAATGAAAAGTCCACCATACCTTAAGCTACTACATGTAAGTCTACAATTTACAAAGAGATTGCTTTTAGAAGTTATTTTCATTGATTGAACAAATCCTTAAAGTCCCCAAAGTATCCCATCAAATCCTCTTTAAAACTTATTTTTAAAATACCCAAATTATAAAATTAAAGTCAAAGTCTAAGATCCTTTATCCTGGATCTGTGGTGCAGAGAACTAAGGAGTAGCAATGAGGTTGTCAGAAAGGGAGAGCTATTCCTGAGTTTCCAGATAGAATAGTGTGTCAAGGGTTCCTTACAGCACTATGCAAGACACAAGCATTTATTTCTAGGTCATATGTACCTTTCCCAAACCAACAGAAGAGGGTTGACTTTCCTATTTCTAAACTCATGGCTTTCTTTGGACATTCCTGATAACGTTTCTGTAAAGAGCCAGATAATAAAAATTTTATGCTTTTCATGCCATACAAGTATTCACCTCTGCCAAGCACTTAAAAATGTAGACATTTGGAGTTTATATGCTGTACAATGGCTACATATGAGGCACAGTTTTTAAATTCTGCTTTAAAGCTGTCCATATTTGACTTCAAATTTAATAGGATCTTCTTCTGCACTTCTTCATTTTTTTTTCCTCACTGAGTTTATTGGTACATTTTAGGTATACAGTACAGTTACATTCATTACATGCCAGGTCTTGGTTCTCATTTTTTCCCCTTGTCCCTGCCCTCCCTTCACCCCTCCTCCCCTCCCTCTTTACAAGCACTTCATTTCCAATTTTTCATTTTCTCGTATTTTTTGCTTTTCCCTTATTAGGGAAAGTGGGAAGGGAAGGGGAATGCACTTTTTCTTTTTGGTACTGGGGTTCGAACTCAGGATCTTGCGTTTGTGAGGCAGGTGGTGACACCAATGAGCTAAATCCCTGGTCCTGATAGTATCTCCTGCTGCCTCCTGGCCCGTCTCCTGCATATGCCCTGCATTCCCATTTTGCTGTAGATCCCCTTTCAGTTCCCCACAGCATTGTACGTTCTCATATTTTTAAGTTTCCCTTTCTTTCCTATTTCCAGAGTGTAGCTTTCCAGTTAGTTCTTAAGAAAAAGAAAATATGATTCCTTAAGAAGTGCTGTTCCTATGATTCTTAAAAATATAGATTCAGGGGCTGGGGATTTAGCTCAATGGTTCTGGTGCCTGCCTTGCAAGCACAAGGACCTGAGTTTGATCCCTGGTATCAAAAAACCAAAGTAAAACAACAACAAAAACCAGATTCAGACAGTATTTCTATCAAGTTTTCAAATTATCCCACCACATCCTTTCTCAAAGGTCCCATGTTTCATGGGTCTCGTTTCTTTCCGGACTCTCAGACTCACTGTCATATACTGGTTCCTGGGGCCACCAGGGGCAAGACTTCAGGCCCCAGGAAGGAAGTAGGGACAAAAATAACTACCAGTCAATCTATAAATCAGTCATATAAAAGCTGAAAGTTGGTGACTGAGATGCAGCCTCTCATCTGCCACATCTGGGTAGCAGAAAGTATTTATACAAGAGTGACGCATCTGAAATGTGTCACTTAGAAGGAAATACTTTCATTAAATGAAGAAGTTAGAAGGACAAATTGCTTTTATTCCAAAATAAATATCAGTGACTCAATGAATATATGGGCAGGAAGGTAAGACTTTAAAATGGCAAAGGAAAAGTGGGGCATGGCAGTTGCCTGAGGGGATAAATAGCAGGAAAGAGCAAAATTCGAAGAAGAAAATTGCTGGAAATAATTCCTTTCTCTGTAAGGTTGCCTAATGAGGGTAGAATACTCTAAAGTCTGAGACTTGGGAACACAGACATGAAAAATGTCTAAAGTGCTTTTCGCTATTAGACTAGTGCTTTTTTGGAAAACTATTATCGTGATAGGTGCATTTTAAGACCTTGTGGGTTTTCAATTAAATTAAGAATGTTGGTTTAGCTTTGTATTCAGCTTTAGGTCTCCTTTGAATTCATATCTCGAAAGCAAAGTCAGCTTTGTGGATGTTCACTAAGAAATTACATGAACACCTAGTATTTTAAAGGAATCTGAGTGAAGTTGCAACTGTAGGGTTCTAAAACAAGTGCCAGAACATTCAAACAGCATTTCTTCAGCAGATCTGCCATGTAGTTTAAACAGAAGCGACTGTAGGATCTTTGTGGATATCTGCACTAAAATTCAGTGCAGAATTCTGCACTAATACTTAAGAAATAGATAAGTGAATGAATGAATGAATAAATAAATAAATAAGGAAAGGCTGGCTTCTAGCAGTGGCTGCCAAGGCCCACTCTTTGAATTCCTGGCAAGTGAAGATTGTGTGAAAATTATCTTCTGCCCAAGTTAAAATTCAAAGGTGTTCTTCAGTGAGGGTAGAAAACAGTAGATGGTGTTATCATCTATCAGAAGGCACAGCCATGATGACAATCAGAAGAAAGGCAAGTATTTAGATAAAGAAGAATTCATCAGAACTGGGCACTGGACATGCAATCTAGCATTTTAAAACTCAAAAGGGACAAGTTAGATCAGTCTTTTCCAGAGCTACTGTGTAGTCTGTTCAGTGCACTATATTTGGTAACTACAGATTGCAATTCTCCAAAGGTCAAGGAAAACTTCGAAATTAATTTTTTAAGACCATAAAATTTATTTTGATCAGTATCTTCTTTTTTTCTTTCATTTAGTAAATTCTTGTTACTGGTCTTTTTTCTTCTTCTTAATGTACAAATGTAGTTTGGGATGGTGACAAACTCATTTTCTTAGGTGACTATCTTAAGAGTATTATATGAAAACCTCTAGATTCCCTGCCTCTAAAAATATAGATGGATCAATTTGTCTTCTGGTGCTTTGGTCTTTCTTTATCAATGCACCTATACCATATTTACATGATAATCTAATTACTAGTCATATCTTTATTTACCTATTACTATTTCATATATTAAGTCTTCATATTTTCAGTTTTCTTAGTTATACTGTGGTTCATAGAAATAATATAATTAGAATTTTTCTGATGCAGGGTCTACTTTTACAAAATTCATGTTCATGGGAAGAAGCAACAACAAGGGTAATTGTTTACATGTTTCATTATTATGCAGTCTGTAAAACCTGGCATTATCATAGAAAATATTTTTTCTTGGTTAAAAACAACTCAGATTGACGTGGTGGTGCACACCTATAATCCCAGTATTTGTGAGGCAGAAGTAGAATCCCAAGTTGAAGTCCTACCTGAACAAGTTGGTGAGATCTTGTAACCAAAATAAAAAAGGTCTGCGGATGTATCTCAGTGCAAAGGCCCTGAATTCAGTCCCCAGTACTAGGAAAAACAAAAACAAAAGCATGTGTATGTATGTAGATTAGCAAGAAAAAATAACTCAGGAAGAAATGATGGCGCAATTTTGCTACTATGGATTTTGACTAATTATCTTGACATCTGTGCGAATTAAGCCACATTGTAAGTCTGAAGTCTGTGCAATGAAAACCCAGGAAGCTACACCCCATCACTGATCTTTAAGTTGGACATAGGTTACTAGAGACAAATTGTAATAGGCCTTGCTACATCTTTTACAAGAAATTCTATTTGGTGTGCTGCTCTGACCCTGTTACTCATTCACAACCTTTTTCCCCCTTAATGATCAACTATTTATTTTGTGACAGTACTTTTGGTTGCTTTGTATCTCAGTCAGTGGCTGATACCTCTGATGGACGTTATGAGTGTCATGCGTATTTATTAGGTTGAAAAGATTGTCTCATGTAAATTCTATTATTTATATTCACTGTACAGGAAAAAGGGTCATAAAGACATTCCATGACAACTAATAGAGTGAGATTTCTGGTGCCTTACTTTTCATAAATCTGCCGACTACTAGGCAGTAATGATTGCTCTAGGGATTTGGTGTGCTAGGTCCTCATCCCGTACATATGTAATAGCACATAGGTAAATAGCAAGTTCTACAGGAAAGTACTTATTTAGATGCTTTACTTCTGTTAATTATTTAATCCTTCCAACAACTCTTGAGACAAATCTACTATTAAGAGTGCCATTTTAGAGTGAGGCAAATAAGCCATATAGAAGTTAAGTAGCTCACGTGAGGTCACAGCTACTAACAGTGAGACCAGGATTCCTACTGGGACAGGCTTGCTTGAAAGCCCATGTTCACACCACTGAGCTTTTCCCCCAAACGTCCAGCATCTTTCCAGCCCACAGCAGGAAACGGGAATATACAAAACAACCATGCTGTTTTCTACTATAGATAAGATAGAGATTAACATTCAGCATATTGAAACAGAAAAGTGAACAAGAATACTGGGTGAGGAAATAATCCTAGGTGGTCATTTATTCAAAAGAGTCAACACCTGTGGTCTCTTCTCTCTCAGTTACACTGTGTATTGGCACTGCATAGAATTTTGTTATCACATATTGAAAATCTCTTTGAAGATATATCTTTCCTCATCATAGAAATATCATATTTACCATGTGCTCACAAACTCACATACTTCTTTATGGAATTATGCTTGTTGTTCTATAGTTTCTTAAACCATCTTTAGCCTTATAAAAAAGAGGATCATAGCCCAGTGTGGCACATGCTTATAACATCAGACCTCAGGGGGCTGAGGCAGAAGAATCCAAATTTGAACCCAGTCTGGGTACCTTAACAACTTAATAAACCTGTCTCAGGAAAAGGAAAGAAGAGGAGGATCATTAGTCTTAGGATCACTTGAAAAAGCAGCCATCTGTCAAATCTTTCAACATAAAGGGATATGGGTCAGCTATCTACAGCAGGGCAGAGCAGATGAAGAGAGCTAGGGACCTGGATGTAGAGACTCCCCTGGGGCTGATGCAGGTTGGAAGACCAGTCTATCCGACAAGTAGATTCTTGAAATGTAGGAATATGCAATGTTGTAAAGTAAAGCAAGCACTGAAATCAGGGAGGTCTGTATCTAAATGTTGGTGCTATCGATGCTAACTATATAATCTTGGGCTATTTAACCTCTTGGGTTTCTGGCTTTCTTTAAGATAATTGGGATTAAATAAGAAAGTGAATGTGAATATGCCCTGTGAACTTTATAATATTAAATATATCTAAACAAGTGTAAAAGGAAATAGGCAGTGGGAACCAAATTAGATCAGCAAGTTGATCTGAGTTCCCAGGCTAGAGGCGTTTTACTGTCCCAGGAGGAGTCAAGTGCCATGATGTGCAATCAGATTGGAACGAGTGTTGGAATTTTAGACCTCAAAAACATCTGTGAGCAATTTCAGAACTCTAACCACTGGGCTGGGGTTCAGGTGGAAATTTCTAGTTTTACTATTTTTTGTTTGTTTTAGAGGTACTGGGCCTCAAACACCTAGGACCTTGTGCATGATAGGCAAGTGTTCTACCACTGAGCTACCACAGGTCGAATACTCCAGTTTTAAATGTATTAAGATGCTAAGCAAAACTTTGAACATTCGACTTCACTAAATCAAAACCACCATGAGATACACTTTGCACTCATTAGGATGACTATGACCAGGAACCAGAAAAGAACCAAGTGTGAGTGAGGATACAGAGAGATTAGAACCCTGAACATTGACAATGAGAATTGTCCATTGGTGAAGCTACTATGAAAAGTTATATGGAAATGCCATAATAAAGTAAAAAAAATCCACTGATAAAACTAGTTTTTAAATTAGTAAAAATATTGTGTGTGGTGCAATATAATTATATTTAGTATTAAAAGGGAAAAATTATGGCACACTTCAAAATATGAATAATAATGCTAAGTGAAATAATTCAGACACTAAAATACAAATATCACACAATTTCACTTGTATACAGTACCTGAACTTGTCAAATTCCTAAAGTCAGAAAATAAAATAGTGGCAGCTATGGGCTGAGGATAAGGAAGAACAGGAATTGTTATTTAATGGGGAAAGAGTTTCAGCTGGGCAAGATAGAAAAGTGTTGGTATTGGATGGTGACATTGGTGATGCTTGTATAGCAATGTGAACGTAATTAATGTCACAGAACTGGCATTTACAAACGGTTACAATGATAAATTTTGTCTGTATTTTATCATAATATTCCAGACTACAAAGAAACGTAATGTTATGTAAGGTATACTAGAAAGTGTTTCAGGAGTAAATGAGAGACGAGGTCATGGAAATGGTGAATGAAATTGATCAGTGATCAGTAAGGGGAATTGATCACTGAGGGGAAAGAATATAGAAAACTAGCATGACAAATCAGGGAAAGATAAGGAGCTTCTTCAGAGATAGTCAGGCTTGTTTGTAGACGCACAAGAAGAGTCAACTGAAGAGGAGAAATTAAGGCCATGAAAAAGAAGGATGGACAGGTGGAATTAGTTTTTGTGGACTGGAATGTGAGTGAGAAACCTAGACAGGAGAGAAACTTAAAGAGAGGGTGAAGAAACCATTTGGATAGAGAGACCTATGTTTTTACAGTGTACTACTAAACAGACTTATAAGATTCTCTTTGAAACTTCTGGTTTTTATTCCTTTATTTCATGGAGAGCAAATGTTACACACACACACACACACACACACACACACACATTTAAATGTACATCGTTTAACTCATTTGTCTTCCTGAAAAAGAAAAGACAAAAGTTTCACAGTACGGTTATCTTATGCCAAGACTACGGTTGGTATAAGACTTTCATAATCTTGAATGTAATAAAGTTAGATGGTGACTTATCTAAGTTAGGAAAAAATCCTATTGATTTGTTTGAAATTCAATGGGTGGCTTCCTTGATAGTGGCTTTGGAAATAGATGGAATGGGCCTTACTGATTAGTTTTATCTAAATTAGTAGCATTAAAGGCTCTTTAACTCCAAGGTCAAATATATTACAAGTGACACAGAAATCACTGTTTAAACTTAGTATTCCTGGATAGAAATACAGAAATATGAAAATAGTTACTATATGTACCTATTCCCAAATCTAGGCCTTTAACAGGGTTATTCTGAATTTAAATTTGAAGAATTAAACTAATTAAATATGGAAAAGAAATGAAAGCTCTAGAGGGTTTATGTTTTGTTTTGTTTTTCTTGTACCAGGGATTGAACTCAGGCTCTTGTACTTGTGAAGCAGGCAGCAGAAACACTGAGCCAAATCCCGGGCCCTAGAGTTTTAATTATTTGTGTATTCTCATAATTTTGCTAAATATCTTTTAATTGGAGGGTGAAGATATTTTTTGCTTCTTATTCAACTAAAATAAAATAAGTACAATTCTACCTTTTTAGTAATTTCACAGGCTTATGTTAACTGAACTGTGCTATAAAAGTTAAATCCTCAAAATTAGTTTTCAGAACACTTCATAATTGTTGAAATATGGTAAAATAATGCTAAATTGTCTATTCTTAAATATGAGGGCACTATGAATTTATTATTTACACTGATGTTTCAAGAAAATTAGTTTCGCTAAAGTTTATCATTTTTTGCTTCTTTTACTTACAATTTTTTTTATTCTACCTTCCTAGAATTAAGATCTTAGATGATTCTGCCACATTTTAACTCTTATCTAGATATTAATAAAATTAACATTTTCAGGTGAGGTTAGTAATTGATTTACATTTTCTTTATGCAATATTGTAATAAATCTTCAAAGGAAACAGATCTGAGTTTTGAGAATCTTTCCTTTACCTTATTTGTAAAAAGGGTCTTTGCATATGTAAGTGAAAGCCAAAAATTTTGAAATGGGGTTGTGTTTACTAAGAGTTCCCCAGAGAGACACAATTTACAGGATGCATATATTGTATATATAGGGAGAGTGTGCTAGTTACTTTTCTGTCTTGTTGCTGAGAGAAAATACCCAACTCTCAAAGTTAGAAGGGAAGGAGTTTATTTGGTTTACAGTTCCTAGGGGTTTCGGTCCATAAGCCTTTGATGAACAAGGCAGCAAAAGTGACTAGAAACCTTAACACCGTCTCCCTGGCCCTTTTATCTTATTCAGACCACTTAGGGCTGGCAGCACCCCACAGCCGTATGCCTAGTGCCTTGAGCCTAGCCTTGCATCATGAGTCAGTTCCAGCTTCACACTCTAAGTCCAGCCTATGACCACATGAGGCTTTGAGGGGCATCTAGACCCAAACCGTCACAGAGAGCTCTAATGAGAAAGGGAATTGGCTCCTGGGGTGTGGAGTCCTAGAAGTCCTGATAGGCTGGCTTCAGGCTGGAGAACTGGAGAAGCCCATGTGGTTCTGTCCAAGCTCAAAGTCTTCAGAATTAGAAAAGTGATGTTGTATGTCTTAGAGGGAGGCTCAAGATCCCAGGAGGCTGCTGGTGTTAAGTCCCACACTTCAAAGGCCTAAGGACTTGAGATTCTGATGTCCAAGCCTGGAGGAGAAGGTCATTTTGGCTCCAAAGGAGAGAGGGAGGGAAGAAGCGAGTGAGGGAGAGGGGTACAAGAATTTTATCTTCTTTTACCTTTTTGTTCTGTCTGGGTCCATAGCCAATTGAATGGTGCCCACCTGCAAGCCACATGAGGACAGATCATCCTCGGTTATGGCACTGATCACTTGCCAGTGGGCTCTGGAGACACCCTCAGGGCACACATGGGTCAGCACAGTCATTCTAATCAAATGCTAAACAACCTGTGTTTTAGCAAAAGAAAGAGAGGTCAATGCCCACTGAAGCACTGATCACCGTTAATGCAATGACTAAGAATAAATGATGCTTTACCTGTATCATCAGGCCACCCTGCAAATCAACCAGCTCAGGGAATTGGCTCACTGACCGTGTGGACATTAAACACTTTCACATGCATCTTATAGGAGGAAGACTGAGGAAGCTTGACAAACAGAAAAGGTCATGTGAAAGCAAGGAAGAGACTGGAGAAAAGGGGACACAAGCCAAAGGATGCCCACAGCCATTAGAAGACAGAAGAGTCAAGGAAGCGATTTTCCTAGAGCCTCTGCAGGGAATACAGCCCGCTAACATCTTGAATGCAGACCAGTGTTACAGGCTTTGATTTCCTGGCCTCCAGAGCTGTCAGATAATAAATTTATGTTGTTTTAAGCTACCCAATTTCATGAATTAGCCACAGGGATACAAAATAAATTTTCACATTTCAGTGCAAAAATTTCACACAACCACTTTAATGGTGCAGTTAATTCTGATCCTTTCACAAAATCCCAGGAAAGAAATAATGCTATGCTCTGACCTCCAAGAGTAATAGGAAAAGAGTGTTTCTGACATAACGAATCAAAATAACTGATATTAAATTGCACCAGTTATTTCATCATAATAACTTATAAAGTGTTTTTTAAGATTATGAAAAAAATATCTTGAATGTCAGAGAAAGACAATGATTTTGCCAGTTCATCTTAATAGTCAGTTTGACAGGATTAAGAGATTCCTGGGGAGCTGATTGGATTAGCGGGCACTTTATTCATCAGTAGGTTAATCCACTGATGTTAACTGAATGCGCTATGAAAATGAGAGGCCCACGGAGGGTATATTTCTCTCTGGGTCTCTTTCCCTGTGTTCTGCTTCTCAGCATCCACGAAGTAAGCAGCTGAGCTCCACCACACCCTTCTGCTGCAAGGTTTCTGCCTTGGAGGCAGCCAGCTGAGGATGGGAACCTCTGAAACTATTAACCAGACAAACCATTTCCTCCTTTTAATTACGTATGTCAGGCATGTTGCCTCGACAAGAGGGAAGTTGGCCACTGCACTGAATATTTTAATCTTTCTTCCCATTTGTTACTTTTCAAAAGTATTTTCCAAATTATAAAAATATCATCATCACATTGAATAACCTTTGCAACACAGAGAAGACCAAACTCACATAAGGTCTTCCATACAGTTACCATCATCGCTTACACAGAATCACTTATATAAACTTGTTAAGTGACAACAATCATTCAATGCCTGCACTTTTGTAAATGGACTTTTTTCTTACAACAAATATGAAACTTTTGTCATTGTTAAGCTTTATAACTACCGTTTTAGCAGATAGTTTAAATTGGTATCAAGTAGATAGACTGCTGCTCAAGTATTCCCTTGTCAGGAACATGCACAACTATTTTCTGTTTTTGTAAGGAATCATAAATGCATGTCTTAAAAAATCCCTGTTTAACATCGCAGCAATGGAGAAATGAAGCATGGAAATCACTTACCCGTGGGGCTGAATAATTCTTTGCTGTAGGGAGTTAAATCACATGCTCTAGGATGTTTTACAGTATCCCAGGACTCTACTCAATGTCAGAGTTTCTTCTGCCCACATCATTGTGATAACAGCAGGTGTCTCCAGATACTATCAAATGTCAGGGAGCAAGCAAACCTGACCTTGTTGATAATCATTGTCATAAAAGACACAGTTTGAGTCCATGTATTGGAAGATCCGATGTCAAATATTAGTTTCTTGAATTTAAGTTTAGTGTTTTTCATGGCACCATTAGTGATCTCTCTGCATCATGATCCTAGAAGCTTTTCTGATAGTAAGGTGGGTTTTCTGGCAATAAGATAAGGGACCACATGTACATTGCTGGCAGGCAGATGAGAGATTAGCGAGTCATAAGAGTCTACAACACTTCTTAAAGGGCCTTTTTTTTTGAGAAGGGATAATCTCTGAAGTCTTTTCGCCTACATATTACTGGTCAGAATTGTCACATGACTCTCCATTTCTTCTAGCATCACAAAAACGGCTAGGGATTCACAATTTTAATTTTTACAGCCTATACCAAACTAGGGAGAGGGTGGATGTACGTGGCTTTTGAATAACTCATCAGTTTAGTATCTGCTACCTTTTCAGTTCCTCATCAGTCACTTCCCTGTGGCAGATGGAAGGCACAGAAACTGGAAACTGCTAAAAATGTTGAGTCATACATATGTGAAGTTTTAATGTGCCATGGTTCATTATTGCAAAAAAGAAATTCTTTTCAGCTGATTGATGGGGTGTTTTCTTCATTCTGTTTTCTCTGGATCCACAGATTATGTTCGTATACAAGTAATGCCCATGAAGAGACCCGCTAGTTTCGTTTACAAAGGTCTCTTAGCCTCTGGTAAGACTAGCAATCCTCGGCACATGGATGCATTGACTCACTGCCTGCCTCTTGGTCACGTTGTGGTCACATTGCTACTTCATAGCAAGTATCTTTCTGCCAATTATAATAAACATGTCTATCAATTCATGTTATTCACAAGCCAATATTTAGAAGATTCAAATTGGTTTCATTTCATTCTCATACAGCAGGAACACAAAGTGCTAACTGCTGGCTACATGGAGATGTAAAAAAGGTGGACATTTCAAACACAAACTATGAGCCCAATATAAGCACAGCACAGCTCACTGGCTAAAAGTAGGACTGTTTGTCTTCTTATCTTCTGAGTCCCTGGGGAATTTAGTTATGCAGTTTTCCAATTTCCATTCTTTAAAAAAAAATGGCTCTAGCTGAGTACTGTAGGTTGAGATGTGTTTCAGAAGAAAGATTAGTACCTGTGCATGTGATTGCATGTGGAAACAGGATCTTTACAGATGTAATTACAGTAACATGATGTCATGAAGGTAAACACTAATCCACTATGACTGGAGTTCTTATCAGAAGAGAGAGAGAGGCTTGAGGAGACTACAACAAGACTGCAGAGACAGGCAGTGAATTAATGCATCCATGAGACGAGTTGCACCAAGGATCGCTAGTCAGACCAGAGACTAAGAAAAGGTAGTGGAACAGATTGTCCTCTAGAACCTTTAGACAACTTGATTTTATGCTTTTAGTGCCCAGACTGTGATGAGAATAAGATTCTGGTGTTTCAAGCAGTGCAGGTTGGGGAATTTCTTTATGTACCTCTAGGAATATAATACAGCAAGTATGGAAACATAGTCATTACTTGATGGTTGAAAGATCAGCAGTATCACTATGAGGTTCTTCGAGATGTAATTTTATTTAACCCTGTCCTATTCTGATTTGAAATCCTCAATCTTTTCATTTACCTGGCCAGCAGTTTTCCAGTGTTACTTTACTATTTATTAAATGATGGTCCTTTCCAAATTAAATTTCATTTAGAAGGAAGGGCAGCTTTGAGCCGGGCATTCACGAGCAATATAATGGTTATGGCAAATCAGATAGGAAGAATGAGACCTAGTTGGCCTCCTTGATGACAGTGAGAAGAAAAAAAAGAATGCAAGCATGCTAACTAACATGCTTCAGGGAAACATAAAATCACCTCAGGTCAAGTTGTTTGCCCAGAGAAGTACTGCTGAGGGTGGGGGACTGATGAATCCTGTGAAACTGCAATTGCCTGTGGCTGTGTCCGAGTGAGTAACAAGGTGCCCCGGTCGCCACGTGAGGTTCCATGTCAAAGGGAGACATGAGCTCCCTGGTCCTCCAGATTTTAACTTGTTTCTGTGTCTGTTTATTTTTCATTCTCATCACCCCTTGGTCAGGTTCAAGCTTGGAGGCTGGTTCCTACAAATGGTAAATTTGGGGGATGGAAAATCCCTGTTCACATCATCGCTAGGGTCCAAAATGCTTGGAAGAAAGAGACTTCACCTAAGAGCGCAACACAGTGGAACCTCAGAATGGATTGTGTTTTAACTGACTGTTCATATGAGTTGGGTTTTGCTGAGAAACAAGTATTATGGTAGAATTAAGTATGTAGGAAATATGCCAAGGAAAAATATCTGAAAAGGATAAAGGGGGGAGTGCTGGAGAAGGTGTGGGGAGCCTTTGGACCATATCACTGATTGGACACCAGTGAAGAAGATTTAGAACTGGAAGAAAATTTGGAGAGGAAGACTCTGGCTGTAGCACAGTTCTGGGAGATGCTCCATCAGACCAGTGGGAAGTCTTGCACACAAAGTTACCCATCAGAGGAGTCTCATGTCCTCCCTGTCCAGTGGGACAGCATCTGGGCCATCCAGTCAACTGCGCTGAGGGCAGCAAGATATCTGAGCAGAACAATTTCATAGCTGAAACCAGCACACATTTTAGGTATTCCCAAAAGACTATCGCATCTAGAATGTTATGTAATGAGGCATCTTCATCTAAATTCTATTCGAGATCATTACAATGATGGTAATTTGGGAAATAACTGGTCAGAAGCAGCTTTCTTATCAGCTTGCTTGGGGGCACCAAGCTCCTGTCAGGGGCTCCCGACTCTGTCCCAGGCGCTCTAATTGAGAAGGGACCTATGGGATCAGGTCTTTGGTGAAATCCATGCCGAGTCCCTGAATACTTCTTCCCCGTGGCAGTCCCTGACTACAGTGGCCCCAGCTGCTCCTGTCAGCAGCCGGGAGTGGCTTGCTCTGGGTGCTGTCCCGAGTGCCCACCATTCTTTCTCTGCTTTCCTCGTGTTCTTGCCCAAGACATTCTTCTTGCTCAGTCAAATGCTGCCTGGATATTAAAGTGCAACTCAATTCCAGTGGCCCCTTGCTTCTAAAAGTCAGACACATTATCCATATAACCCATTCCTCATTGAATCAAGTGCTTCCTGGCTTGTTAACTTTCCTGTGTACCCAGTCTTATTTCTCTAGTACTGAATATGATACATTTTGAAATGTATGTGCCAGGATATAGACTTCTGTACTTCAATTAGGGGCTAAAAAATTAGGAAAACATGGACATTGTTGGTATTATTCGATAATTATGAGTCTTGTGAATATCTACAGTGACTACATCTCCAGACACCCAGTAACTAATTATTCCTGGCTCTGTAGGTGCTGATCACATTGTTCATGATTCCAGACATGGATGACTCATTGTGAGATGACATTGCAAAATTCTGGGTGCTAAAAAGTATCCCAATTTATTTTCTAGGCAAAACAACTTTGTAAATGTTGAATTAAATGATTATAAATTATAAATTTCTTCTACATCTCAGAGCCTTTATTTAATATATTCCCTGGCATCATGAATATTAAATGAGTAATAAAGTATTCGACCAAAAGCTTTTATTCTCTTTTTCCTCCTGCTTCTTTTGCATGCATGAGTGACTAAACGTGTATTTTTTTTTAAGAAAAATTACATTAAATATCTGACTTTCTCGGGGTGATTTTATTTTTATGAGAAATTCTAAAAGACTAAAATGACTTTATGATCCACAAGAGTGACCGATTCTGTGATGCTGGAACTTGAGAAAGTCATGGAGTTTGGAAGAGGAGGAGAAACTGGTTTTTATGGGTCTGATGCTGGCTGGTGTGGCTCCTTCTAGTGACTTTGTGGAAGGTTGTATTAAGCACTTCAATTATGTAGCATGCTGTCCTGATATTATTCACTGACTCTGTATTATCCCTTGTCCCTTCTCTCCCCCATTTCAGAGCTGAGCCCTTTCCCAGTGAAGCACCCCGCAAGCCTAGACAAACAGAGGAACTGCACAACTGCTCCATTCTCAAGAACGATATCCTCAGTTTTTAGCCTTGTGCCAGGACCCTATCTCAAGAGCTGTGGCATTTCCTGTCTGGGTGGGAACACTTCAAGATTATCAAATCCAACAAACAGCTATTGAGCAACCAAAGAGTGCAAAGTCCTTTGTTTTATGTTTGCCTAAGGTTATAGTTTTCTCTGTTCCTCCAGGCAATCTAGATTAATGGAACAAACCTAAAGTTGGCAGATTATTGAATGCTTAACTAAATATCTCATTCTGATTTTGAGTGTTAAGTGAAAGTAAAGTAGAGATTCGTTATGGTTGGGACCAAAACTATTTTCTGTCTTTTTTGTTGTTATTGTTGATACTGAGGATTGAACTTGGTATCTTGCTCTTCCAAGGCAGGAGGCAGAGCCACTGAGCTTAATTTGAGCATATGTCATGATTTTTCTCTAAAGCTTATGTTTCAGGTGTTTGTTGTTTAGTCCATTATTTAAATTATTCAAAGGTGTGAAAGGCCGTGCGTGGTGGTGCATGCCTGTAATCCTAGCACTTGGGAGGCTGAGGCAGGAGGATCACTGTGAGTTCGAGGCCAGCCTGGGCTACATAGTGAGTTCCAGTCAGTCTCAACTACATAGCGAGGCCCTGTCTAAAAAAAAAAAAAAAAAGAAAAGAAAAGAAAGGTGTGAGAGTGAGAGTCTCTAAACTGTGATCACTAGTACTCTATGAATTCTTCTTCACAGCTATTGAGTGCCAATAAATGTAGCTGATATATTTATTTTAAATATCAAATTTTATGAGTACTTTTCTGCAAGAAATGTTATTTTTCCATTTAAACTTATTGCTTAAAGATAACAGATTAACACTATCAATGTAATTTTTTGCCAAGGAATCAATAATGCTTCATAGACATGAGTTCAGTATTATTGCTTTGTTGTACATATTTTCAGACGTAGGACAGATGCAATTATCAAGACTCAGTGTCAAAGAGAAGGCAATATTCAAGTTTTATTTATGTGCATTAATATAAGTAAACTCACTAAATTATCTTGTCTAAGAAAGGTCATCCTCTCTAGTCTCCACCCTCTACCTCCATTTGAAATAGTATGTTCATCTCAAGCTGAGACTGGCTCGCTACTCTGTGATGTATTGTTTTCGGACTTCATTTGGGCATCTTGGCCTCGGTGAATCTTGGGGAGAGGGAGGGCTGGTAATGAGGGGGCTGATGAATCGGGCAAACAGTGGAGAAGACTACACTTGCCCGCTTCTTATCCCAGCCCTATGGGAAAGAGGAAGCGCTCCGAGGAAGAGGAAGACGCTGTTTCACCCAGAGGACTACGAAGCAAAGAGAGGCAGATTTAGTGCTGGAGGGAACTGGGTGAATAAAAAACACCATGTATAAGTGAACTATATGTCCCAGTTTTGCCATGAAACCCCCATTTTCCTCCTGTCATGAAGTAACAATTAGTTGAAGCCCCTCTTTCACTCTGAGAACTGCTGGAATAATGTATATATATACACACACACACACACACACACACACACACACACACACACACACATATATGTATCCATACACACATATCCATATATATATGTATATGTATATATGTTCATCCTCAACACAGAAAGGAAAGGAGATCCACTCCATATGCACAAGGAAAAAGAGTGTGCATCTGAGGCCTGGAAGGCCGAGGAGAAGGCGTAGACATTGTAGCAACTCCCGGATTTGTGGCTTTAAGAATAATGAGGGAATCACCTCCATGACCACCATCGCTGCATCCCTGGGAGGTGATAATTAATTTCCCCTCAATGGCTTCATAGGTGGTAGAAATCACAAGGAGGTGGCTGTGGGAGAACTTGTGATTTCTTTGGGAACAGGTAGTGAAGTCCTTGGAAGAATGCCCCAAATCCTGGAAAGAATCTTTCCTTGGGAGGAAAACTTTTATTATATGACTCACTTTGGCCTCTGCACCTGGTGAGAAATTCACCTACGGGCTCCAGTAGTAACTGTATACGGAACATGAGGAACATGTTGAGTCTAAAAAATTATTTGTTTAATGCATTCAGCAATCTTTTGGAATGAATGAGATTCAATAAGAGTGTATCTTATGAAGTTTCCCTAAATTAAAGGAGTCTAAATAATGCAGAAACCTTTGTCAAATGGTAGAAGTTATAAGTCTGAATATTTATCAAATAGTATAAGTTATAAGTCTGCATCTTGGTTTTTTAAGAATCCTGTGACTCCTGCCCTAAGGAGTTACTCCGAGATTCTCATAGCCATGACAAGATGAGGATGGTGGTGGCTAAGTTTGCTTCCAGGTATGAAACCAGGGTGCAAAGAACTTCAGGGCATTTTTGACTGATTATCTCATGCTCTTACTTTAGTATAGTTGTATTTGTCTGATTTAGTTTTATTATGTTATATAACCCAAATCATTCCCAACACAGAAGAAAAAAGAGAAAGCTGCCTAAGTAGGTATGCATTAGTTCTTCTAGAGATTGTTTTATATTCTATTGGCTCTTAGAACACTGCTCTAAGTTTCCTTGTGCTTCACTGTAATGAGGACTAAAGATAAATTACCAACCTCATTTTGTTTCTTATCATTTAATACATGCACTGAAAAGGTCTTTGAACTAGTATCCTAAATAATTTAATTTGAGGAAAAAAAGAACTAACCTCAAAAAAATGCTATACCATCCCAACGTAAATAATCTTTCCTTCTTTTCCTTCTCCCCCTGCCGTTTTTTATTGGAATATAGAGACTGTAATATATGCTAATGTTAATGAAAAGCCAGCTCCCTTCCTTCCTTTCCTTCTAATGCATAGGATACAGTACCTTTCAAGCATTTTTTTAATTCCTTGTAGAGCAGTAATAAATGTGTCTATAGATGTCATTTCTGTCAATGTACTTCAATTTTATACTGTATTTTTATTCTTGGAGAATTGACTAAATATTTTGACTTATTTTATTTTTAAGTAAGTGCTTTATTTTATTTTCCTAGCATATTAATACATTTAATTTTTCCAAATTTGTGTATTTTATATTTTCATTACCCTTTTCACTGCATGGTATTATAAAGAGAAGTAACGCTTTTACTATTGAATTTTTTAAACTGCAATCTGAAACTTTTAATATTTAGAAAAGCAAATCAGTGAAGCAGTTGCTTAGTATTGTCTACAATAAGGTTAGAGATCACTTAAAAATAAACTAGAGATATTTATAGCTGAATGGATGCACATTGAGGTGATACTCTTAAGTGAAATAAATAGGACACACATGTGAAAATACCAAATCGTTTCTTTGGTGTGAGAAACTGAAAGTGTAAGTAAGGATCAAAATGTATCATAGATACTGTGAAACAGGAAGGAAAGGTGCAAAGGGAAGAGGAAGTGGGAGGGGTACGGGAAAGGTAAGAAGGGAATGGAATTAATATGAGAAAATGAAAAAAAATGGAAAAAGTCTTTGTAGATAGGGAGGGGTGGAGGGGTTGAAGGGAGGATAGGGGAAAGGGGGAAAAATAAGAACAAAGATGGGTTATGTAAAGGTACAAATTTCCAAGGATGAATGTCATTATATTATAGACCTTAAATGTACCAATAAAATTCATTTAAAAATCTTATGTGATTATAAAAGAACACATACCTCAGGCTTTTGTCTTTTCTTACTTAAAGGAACCTGCTTAGCTATACTCTTTAACACAACTCTTTCACCTTCTCAGAATCTTCTTTTATTAAATAGCTTCTTTATCCTGAAATAGCCAACTTTGTCTTGATTGGCTTTTCCCCTTCCTATAACCAACCACAACGACCTTGTCTTGTTAGTAAAAACAAATGGAAGAAAATATCACCACACTTCCACAGCCCTGTGACTTCCTTTACTTTTCTGTTGCTATTGAATGTCTTGGAAAACCTACCTCTGCCCACTACATCTACCCAACCTCTCTCTTACCAAATGACTTTGTCTTGGGAGATATAAAGATACCACAGGCTGGGTAATTTGTTAGCAAATCTAAGTTTATATCTTACAACTCTGGAACTGGAATCAACTGCCGCAGTACCAACACTGGTGCCTTGTAGGATCTGCTGTTTCCCATGTCCTTAGAAGGCCGAAAGCAGACAGGAAAATGGGCACTCCCTTCCACCTGAAACCCTTCTGTGAATGTGCATGATTCATGACTTGCTCTCCTACCAATGGCTGTATCTCCTAATAACACTTCAAGGGCTTGTGCTGCAACACGGATTTTGGAGAGGACTCACCTTCAAACCCTAGCAAATTTGCTCAGGTCTCAACAGCCAGTTCTTTGAGAATGTGGTGATATCAACCACACCCTCCCTTCCTTAAAACTTTGTTTTCTCTTGATACTTAGGTCAAGATCTTGCTTATAATTGTCGAGCTATTTTGGTTCATTGCTCTTTCCCTCACCTTAATTTCATGTACTTAGTTTATCACATAGGAAAAACATAATAGTTTAATTATATAAATACTTAGCACTAGTGTATAATAAAAAAAATGGCATAGGACTTAGAATACTTTCATCATCGGATTCCTTGAAAGCTAAGTTGAAGTTGGTAGGGTTCAGATTTTGAGAAGAGATACATGTAGGCTTCAGGTTCCTAGTATACCACAGAACTTTCAGTAATAGAGGTAGCATAAAACTGGGATATGTAGCAGAATTTTAATCATTTTCTGAAAATTCTGAATTTTTATTGAAAGAGAGAGAGAGTAAGATTTACATGCAGTCTTGCTGTGACTAATGTCAGTTGAGTGGGCAGTTACCCTCTTAGAAACCTCTTCAAAATGATGGAAAATTTAAGAGCTGCTTGGTTTTAATATTTCATATCCCTCTGCATTGCCCAGTCCTGGCAGCCTCTGCACACACACACTCTGATGTGCTTCAGGGTTTCTGCCAGAACCAACCCTCTCTCCTCTCCCCTTCTCTCCAGTCCCCCCGCCCTCTCCCCACTCCCTAGATAGTTCTTACATCTTCTGCCTTATATTTATTCAATCAACACTAATTGAACCCTTCTATGGGTAAAGTCCTGTATTTGCCATGGAGTACGTGGAGATTAATACGATGCAACTCTATTCTGCATTGTAGTCCACTGGGGGAAATAGACATGTTACAGAATATTCATAAAATACCCAAAATGGAACTTTTGTCTGGGTGGTAAGTGTGACTTTGAGGAAAACCTTCTTCACTATTCCATATTTATGGCACGGAACTCAGAGATTTATCTAGAGGTAAGAATGTGACCCAAACAATTCCGAGCAAGTTTTCATAAAATTTAATATGTGAATAACAGGAGAACAAAGTCTGGTTTTGTTTTTGTTTTTGTTTTCAGTACTGGGGATCAAACTCAGGACCTTACAAGGCAGGTGGTGGAACCACCGAGCTAGAACCCCAGCCCCTACAAAGTCTATTTGTAAAAAATTTGGAGCAACTAGAACCTTCCATATGGAGGGAACCAGTCTGAAGATAAGGACGTAAGACAGAGAGAACTGTGAGCAGTGGATGGCATGAAACCAGTTCATCATGATGTCATTTAATCATCTATATCCCTTTTTCCTGTCTTGCTTCCTTGAACCTTTAAGAATTGAGACCGACTGATACACACCTATTAGTATAAGGTGAGCAGCATTATTCATTGCCTTCCTTCACGGAATAGCTCCTTTTTCTTAAATAGTTAACATCTTGTCTGGGATCCTCCTTTTCTGCCCACGAACACCATCGACCAGATAGTAAAGACAGAAAGAAATCATATATGGTATCATGGGAACCATAGACGCAGAGGCCCCAACTAGACAAATAAGGCCAGGCTGAATGAAATCAGTAACATTTTTTTCTGAAAGGGATAAAAAGCATGCTTTGAATAGAGTTTGAGGCTCCTAGAATGTTATGTATAAGAGTACTATCATCCTCCAAATATTAGGTTGTGCTTTTATAATTCAAATGTTGTCTTCTTTCAGTTTAATCACCAACCAAAATGAATAACTTGATCAGGGAATTACTTGAAAATTTTATTTATCAGAAATAGTATAAATGTAAGCTTGATGTATTACAGATGGAATAATTTATTAAGTATGCAAAACTGGGGAAGTTTGGCAAGAGGTACACTGGGCTGAAAAAGTCTCTTCAATCCAACCCATGACAGAGGTTAAATTTTGGTATGAGGCGCCATATCTTTTCATTTCACCTTCTTAAAACTCAGCACCCTCAAAATGACTTTCCCTAGACAGAATGAACTCCCGAAGGGTAGAGTTGGGGCTCCTCTTGTGTTGGCTCTTCTAGATCTGGCCTAGCATCTGTCACACTGGGGGGCACTCGGCATATCTGCTGTACAAAAAACTCTCTGAGGTGGGGGCCCCACACTCTGTGCGCAGTCAGGAATCTTCCTTTATTCAAGACAGATGTCAGGATAGAGGATGATGACACAGAAAGAGAAGAAATGCCTGTGGTGCCATAGGAGATGGGTGGTGGTCTGGCCGGCCTGAAGTGGAAACTCTTTCTTACTCTTGCACCCTCATGCAGGAGCTACAAGTAATAAGACTTTCTAGGGGCCAGAGCAAGTGTGTTCCATAGAGTTAAAAATGTCAGGGGACCTAAGGCCCATCCTACTGAAAGGCTATGATTAAGGAAAAGAAAGATACAGGTGATGTCGCCATGTAATATGTAGTGTCATGAAGGCTACCAGTTTAACAATTTCTTTTCGTCCTCTTTTTTTCCCTCCCTCTCCTCTCTCTCTCTCTCTCTCTCTCTCTCTCTCTCTCTCTCTCTCTTTCTGTTCCTTTTTATTATAATACAATGTGATATTATTTTGAGATACTTTAGCCTTCATAAAATTATCAAGGAAAGTTCATATTAAATTTTACTTAAAGCAGTCATATATACAAAGTAATATAAATATGCATATTTCCTATCCCAAATTTCAAAAGCTCTAAGTAGTCCATGAGTCTTTATTAATTTTTAAATACAAACATTTGAAAGATAAATGTACAGAATGAACATCCATGATTCTTCAACAATTATCAATTCATGACTAATCTTTGTTTGTTTGTTTGTTTGTTTGGTGTTTTGAGACAGGGTCTCACTATGTGGTTGAGACAGCCCTGGAACTCACTATGTAGCCCAGGCTGGTCTCGAACTCACAGGATCCTTCTGCCTCAGCCTCCCGAGTGTTGGGATTACAGGTGTGCACCGTCACACCCAGGTCATGATTAATCTTGTTTATACTCTCGCCCCTTCTTTACATACATTCATATTTTTTATACAGTTCATATAATTTATCAAATTATTGTATGCATTTTGAATGATAGAAGCTTTGTAAAAATATGACCACAGTGATTGTATCACCGTTTTAAAATTTTTACTTTTTTGGCTTATAGCTAACTAGAATTAACTAGCAAAGTTAATTTTTCTCTTATAATGGTGGGTACTGATTTCACCTGTTTTCATAAAAAGGATGCAATTTGAAATTACTAATTTGTTTTATATTTAAATTTTTCCTTTAAATAGATTAAATAAGACTTCTAGGGTCTCATTAATAGTGTTAATTTGCTCAATACACCCATATGACTAATTTATGGGAAAAATATGCTCCTTCGTTCTGATAGAAAATTCGTATTAGCAGTGTCAGCTGATAACATTCACTCATTCCTTGGCTTTTTCAGTATCTTATACTTTGCAAGCTGTGTTTAAAATAGTTATTTGTTTTTCACAACAATTCTGTAAACCGCTCAGTACTACATTCATCTTATTTTTAAAGAGGAGGAACTAAAGCTCAGAGAGGTAAAGCGAAGCCCTCAGTCAATTTGCAAAATAGAAATTCTGCGTCTAATTCCAAGTCCTTTTCTTCTAATCGCACTGTTTTGCTGTGAAACCTTCTGAAATACCTTTCATTCAGAGATTCACATTCTAGGACAAGGAGAAAGGTTAACATGAGACTTTGTGTCCCCTTTCTATCCTGAGCAGGCTGCTGTTTCTCAGCAGAAGCTTCTTTAGTTCATCATATCCATGCCTGACATGGGTTTCAGGGCTAGGTTAGCAATCTCCTTGGAATCAAAAGTTGAAACCCTTCTTCTCTGAAGAAAACCGGTCTCTTATCTGAGAGACATTTTTCTTCCAGTAAAATGATCTTTCTTTAACTTGCCAGAGTCATGTATTTAATGATCTATAGTACTGTAGATATAAGTTGCTAAAATAAAATAACATGCGTTAATAAATTTATAATTTGTCCTACTGTCCTTGTTTTTTTGCTTTGTTTTGTTTTTCTTGCTATCATACTGATGCCTCATTCTTGACAATTTATTTTCATAATTTCTGTTTTCAATGACTGTTTTGTTTTAATGCTATTGATAGATAAAAGACTTGAAAAAATGGAAATAAAATGTTTGTAAATGGGGAGGGGAGGAGGGGGTGAAGGGAGAGCAGGGACAGGGGGAAAAAATGAGAACCAAGAACTGTCATGTAAAGGTACAGGATCCCAATAATGAATGTAACTGTACTGCATACCTAAAATGTACCAATAAACTCAATGAGAAAAAAACTTGATTTACATTATACATACAGAATTGATTAATAGAGCACTCACAAACAAGACAAATCAAAATTATGACAGTTCTTAGAGACACTAATGTTCTTAATCAAATAAACATTTGGAACATGCTCTTATATAAAGGAAGAAAAGAATTTTTGAACATTGGAGAAGGAACGATTATATTGATCACTTGAAAGGATTTTAAAATTAATATACTAAACAATTATTGTATTTTAACAATTGTGATGAATTGCTTTTTCTGTCCTTTCTTTTTGGAACAACATTACTGTCCCTTCTCTCCTGTAAAGTAATTGTAAGAATCTGATCATTTTCCATGGTCCTGGTTCCTTGGCACAGCGACAGTCTAATTAATTAATTTTTTTTGTACCAGGAATTGAACTCGGGACCTTGCGCTTGCAAGGCAGGCCACCGACCGCTGAGCTAAAACCCTGGCCAGTGGTAATCTAATTATAGTACCCCACACTGCTGGACACAGTGATTGGTTTACGTATGATCTTAGACCCAATCCAGCCAGAAAGAAACCCTTCCACAAAGGTTCTGAGGTTGAGACTGTGGATGTTTGTTGCGGGTCTTAGGTAAGTAAATTGGAAACGGGAATTTCTGAAGCCAGATTGCATACTTCGGTCTGAGAGAACGCTGCCACCCGGGAAGGCAAGTGGAGAACTCACCTGGAGGAGGGGCTGGAAAGGGTGCAGGTGCTTGGAGCTGCTGATCCACCAGTGAGCCCTTCCCTCTTCCCGTCCACATTTTGAAATGTAGCCCAAATCATCTCCCTCTTTCCTGTTTTATTTTTATTTATTTATTCATTTATTTTGGTAAGCTGGTTTAAATTTACACATTTTTATATATCTGTAGTACTATTCTCAGTATTTTGTTTCTAACGCAGAAGTATATATAGATTAGAATGTCTTTTCTACCACTGGCTGGCTGTGTATCATTGGGCAAGTCGCTTATACTCTCTAGACTGCAGTCTGCCATCTAGCATAAGAATGACACTTATTGTCACGATTTGCTTAAAGAGTGGCTGTATGGTTTCAATGAAATGCCGTATATAAAATGCATAACTTATAGCCTTGAATATTTTTTTCTGTAGAACATTTTGTTTACTTGTGGAGGTAGAAAATGTGGTTTGAAAATGTCCCTCTCTCTACAGGTGGACATGCGTCCATTTTTCATTGACTTTTCCATGTATTTTGGTCTATGAGTTTTTGGCGGATTTAATACAAGTACAGGCTTGAATAGTGCTTGCATAATGCAGTCAAGGAGAGGGCACGGGGAGTGTGGGGAAATAAGCCTTGAGTTCTAGATACAAAAAGAATTACTTCTCGGCAAGGGAGTGACATTAAAAAAATTGGGGCACTTTTGAAAGGTTTACTTAGATATAAACATACCTGGCATGTTTCCTATTCTAGTGGGAAATATAATTAGTAGAAAAACATTAACAAAATTATCTGTCTTTTGGTTTTGTGAGACAGGGTATCACTAGTAGTCCAGGCTGGCCTCGAACTTATGTCACTCCTGTCTCTATCTCCCAAGTGCTGAAATTACAAGTGTGCACCACCACATCCTGCTTCTCCTTCTTTTTTTGATTATTTAAAAATTCAGAGGAAAAGCTTAATTCTGCCATAAACATCAGGTGGAAAATAAATTTTTCTATAACAGCTTTAAAATGCACACTATTTCTACACCATTGTAAAGATTTATTGACAATATTGACTATATAACGCATACGTTTAAGGGATGCAATATATTATTGCTTTAAATTTAAAGCTTCAGTCTGTATCATTCTTAATGCCCACTCAATGTGATAGAATATAATAGTTAAATTAATAATTTACAAAATGAATATGCTAATAAAGAAACAAATGATGCATCTCCAAGCCATTTTTAATGTATAAAAATGTGTCACTGGAGTCTGCATCACTGAGCTATAAATGTGCTTGCCTCTGTACTATGTTCTATTCATTCAGATTTGCACTTTATTTTATGGGTCATTTCGTGAAGCAGGACTGGAAGAAAATTTAAAATTTTCCTTTGGCTTCACCTGTGAAGGATTATGGCACCTAGAAAAGTATAAAAAAGCATTCCATCCCATGGAAGCCTTTGGCTGAAGAAAACAGCATTCCACCTTCCTGTGATGTCTGGGAAGAGTGAAATAAGAGCCCGGGGTTGAGAAATGGTAAATAGGGGAATAGTCATAGAAATAAGTATTGAAGTTATTTTCTCTTTATATCCAAGATCAGATGAATGAACAGTCATTGTGAGTATCCTGCTGACAAAGAAAAATCAGAAGCGATATTCAACATATGCATGAGTAGCTTTCCTATTTCTTTCCATGAGTGTTGGTTTTGCTTTATTCGACCCTGCAGTACATATGACTTCTGCTTCAGCCACACTTAATTATATTAAAGCTCCTCCACCTGGCTGGCAGAATTTCAGAATAAACACCATTTTAGAAAGAAATGTTGCTTTTGAATACAAGAGAGATTGTTTCCAATGTCATCCTTTATTTTAGTAAACAAGTGTGTATCTTTTAATGATTTTAAAGAGGTGTTGTTTAGGGGCCATATAAGTGAAGCACCTGAAATAAACTCAGAGTAAGGTGACAGAGGGAAGGGAACAGTAGCCAGACCCATGAGAACAGGCTCTGTATCTGTGGTTGTTCACTTCATGAGAGATTTCCATTGCTAAACAGTAGTCATCATGGACGTCTATTTCATTAAAAGCCTTTAAACATGTTTCTCTTGTATATTCCTACACTTAGATAACATGGAGGAAAAAAATGTCTTCTTTTGATTTTGTTTTTCTAATTACATGGGGCTGATGAATCTGGTTTCTCATTGGTCCTCTTATTACGTCAGTAGAGAAAGCCAGAGTGACCCAGCCAGTGGTCCTGACCTACAATAGGCCCTTCCATCAGACAAGAAGGGTGCAGCAAGCAAGCCTCCTTCATCTTCCAAAGAATTAGAGTAGGTACAGCAAGGGTAGTAGAAGTTTCCTGAATCAGATATGGAGAGATTTTTATTAAATTTTTTGATATTTATAAAGAAGAGATTTCATTCAAATGAGGCCTTTATACTTCCCATTACGAAGAGCAAATTCTGCAATACAGGTGGCATATAATAACATAATCTACTTCTAAACTGTTTTTGGAACTATGTTGTGAATTTGTGTTACACCTGTAACACTATTTCAACACGAGTGCCTTTACAAAAACACCGTTCTGCTCAGAAAGCTTTCAGTGGCTTCCTACTTAGTGAAAAAGCTGGCATCTTTACAGAGACCATCAAGACGTAATGACCTCATCACCTGCTGCTTTGGCACCCTCTGCACTTGCAGCTTTCCCTCTGCTAATTCCATTCCTGCCACCTGCCCTCAGTGACTCCCCCCACACTCGGGCTCATTTCTGAGTTAGAGGCTTTACAATGGCTGCTTCCTCTGTCAAATCTTCTCCCCATACTTGCAGACTCTAACTTCCTCAGTATCTGCTCAAACACCAATTTCGAAATACTGTAAACTTATGTTACCCTGGTCTCCTTATTCTACTCATTTTTATCCTAGAACCCTTAATCAGTTTCCAATATACTGTATAATTTGCTGATTTACTATGTTTATTTTTTTGTACCCAGCCATTATAACATAAGCACCAACATAAAGGTTTTTTTGAAAACTTCCATTTTTAGGCGATTGCTGATGCACACGCAATTCTCATGCAAAAAACTTCTGTACTCTAACTCTAGTCACACATTTTTCCTTGATGGTAACGTCTTGCAAAATTACAGTACAATATCTTAGCCAGAAAACTGGTATTGTACATACTCGTTTGCTTGTGTGTATTTATTTTGATGCACTTTTATCACATCTGTAGATTTGTGTGAACAACACCGCGATTGATACACAGAACAATTTCTTTACAAGAATCAGGGGTAAAAATTTTGGTTTTGTCATTTCTGTATTGGAAGCCCTAACACACAGTGTGTATGTAATAAATACTTGCTCAACAAATAAATCAAGTTATTTTATGCACTAGGACTTATATAAAATATTGTAATCATTATTTCCCAAATAATTTGAAACCCTACTCTTTTTTTGTTTTTTGTTCATTTAAGATGTATTTCTAAATATTATTTTTTAGAATATA
>NW_022900949.1:65271651-65283467 GCF_012274545.1 Fukomys damarensis | reverse complement strand
ATATTAGTCTATTTTTTCTAAAGTGCTGATCCTCAGGCTGCGATTTCTAGAACTGTGAATTAATGTAAGTCATAAGACCACTGTTGTTCAAGATTACAAAATTTATTAAATATCCTTGATATTCTAGCTCTGCATTTCCTTTGTTTTGTTTTTTTTTTTTGAGTTTATTGGTCCATTTTAGGTACACAGTACAGTCACATTCATCACTGGGATCCTGTGCCTTTCCATGACAGGTCTTGGTTCTCATTTTTTCCCCTCGTCCCTGCCCTCCCTTCACCCTTTCTTCGATTCCTTTTCATTCTTTTGCTTTGGCGTCTGGGGAGAGGTGATGCTGGAATTCAAATGCAGAACTGAGCTACATTTCCAGGCAATTCTCCACTCCAATGTAGTGCTTTGGGAATTAAAAGACAAGTGTTTTACTGATAATTTAATATACTGCATATACGTCCCAGAAAAGTGGTATGAAGGTGAGTATGGTAGGACAGGTAAACCATTCTGTCATCCTGCCCTCTTTTTTTGGTAGTGCGGATTGAACTCTGGTCCTTGTGCTTGTGAGGCAGGCGGCCGAGCCACTGAGCAAAATCCCAGACCCCTGTCCTCTTTCTTGAGGGAGTTTATTAATACAGCGAAACTGGAATCAGACTTAGTCACTTTTTCACATTGGACTATCATTCTAACCATTCTTACCTACCTAAATAATATTTTGTTGTCATATTGACTGGCTCTCTAGTAACTGTGGTGGTTGCTCAGCTTCATCTGTTAATTTATGAAATAGATGACTTCGTTGTATGGAGCTAAGAGTGCTCTCCTTTTTGGTAAAGTTTCTGGAATATTCAGACAATGAGCATTCATGGACCTTCTAAATTCAATACTTTCTGTCAAGATGATTTGCTAATAAATGAATTTTAAAATCTCTCAGGTTCTTTAAAAGCAAAAAGTCTCTCCCTCTTATCTCCTACATGCAAGATTTAAAGATTAAAAATCTGCAAGCAACCTAACTTCATGCTGTTTTACTAGGATTTTATATTTAGAGGACATTGCTTATGATTAAAAATAAATAAATAAATGGAACAAACGCAATTGAGGAGCAGAGTAATAGCGTTTTGAGAAATGCATCTTAGCCACTTTAGAATTTTTTGGGTCAAATACTTCAAATTTTTATGAGGCCTGAACTAATTTTAATAGCTTCAATATTTGATCTAGATCATAGGTCTCATTAGCAGAGGAATGGCAGAGCTAAGTGTAACCAAATCGTGTGAGATTAAAAAGTAATCTAAGGCCTATGGTTTAGCAATATTAAATGAAGAAATTGAAAATATTAAGTAGATGAGGAAAATTTTCATTAGATGAAAAGTAGTAAAAGAAATTATAAACAAAAGGGTTAAAAATTGCAGTGTGCTTATGCATATATGTATATGTATGTATATATATTTTATATATGAGGAAAAACAGTGGAAAATTTTTAAATGGAGAGGTAGATAAAATGTATCATTACTCTATAAAGTATTTAATAGGATTCTATGCTTTAAGCACTGTTCTAAGTACTTCACATGGTTTATCTCACATAAATTTTATATATATATAAAGCATATTTATTGTAGTTTACAAGTACAGGAAGGAATCTTCCCATTAAGTTTATTGGTCCATTTTAGGTATGTTATGATCCCTTTCATCCCTGGGAATATATCCCTGTACATGACATATCTTGGTTTTTGTTTTTTCCCATTCCTCTTACTTCCTTTCCACCCCTCCATCCTGCCCTATTTACAAAAGCTTTATTTCTGTTTTTTCCTTCTTTTCTCACTTTTCTCCTTCAGAGAAGAATTATTTTAAAAGGCATTAATCACATCAAAAATAGACATAATAGCATAGCTATAGAATGGCCTTTTATCGAGCTATTACATTATATCTCAGGAATTTAAGTAATATGGGCAGTTGATATAATGTAATATAAAATGTGGTAAGGTTTCATCTTATCTGTGTGTGTATGTGAGGTTAAAAATACATTCGTGGTGGGGAATCAGTACCTATCCATGCTCCATCTTGGTCCTGATACTACCCTTCCTCTTCTCATACCTTCCTCTCATCTCCTTCTGCCCTAAAGGTCTTTTTTACCTTAAACATCGGGCACCTAATTTGAACCGGTGACACATGCACATGCTATTATCTTATCTTTAAGTTATTTTATAGATGAAACAGTCAGTAAACTGTTACCTACCCTCTGCTTCTTTTTGTTTCCAGGTATTGCTATTTTTTAAAAATTAATTTCTATGTCCTTTTAGTAGTCATAATTCCTACTGTTATGTGTTTTAGTTCCTACTGATAACACAAATTTATAGTCACTGCTAGCCAGTTTGCCATGGTATTTCTGGACATCACTTGGTTGACTAGAGTTAGACCTCTAATAATTCATGAAGGAGTGGTGGAAAATGTACTCTCTGGGTTTTTGCATATTCATAAATATTTGTCTTAGACTTTATGCTTGCACGATGTTTGTGCTTTAACTTTTGTTTTTTATTTTTATTCTTTTATTTTGGTACCGGGGATCGAACTCGGGTCCTTGCACTTGCAAGGCAGGCAGCAGAACCACTGAGCTCAATCCCCAGCCCAGGACTTTAACTTTTAAAAAAGTTGTACCAATTAAGTTTGAATACATTTCTAATGTTTCTTTGAAATATTTTTTTTCTAATTTCCTTTCCTTCTATTTATTTTTACAGTTTCTGTCCTCATATTTTTCTTCTATTATTTTGTATAATATAGAGGTTCGTTTCTTTCTGATTTTGATTTATCTTTATTTTTTATAGTTTTATAATTGATTTATCTTTAAATTATGTGATTCCTTTCTGTGATAGGTATTGCCTAGAAGTTCATGCAAGAGAGATGCCAGGCCATTATTTCATAGCAGTAGAAATCTGAGTATCTTAAGACTGGTACGTGTGAATTCTTTAGTGCTTCTCCCCAAAAGGACCACCAGGATTAGCCTTGCAAGGCTCACGATAAAACACAGGCTCTCTGCTATCCTTGCCCCACTGGTGGTGTAGTAACTATAAATATGCCCTGTAGCGTGTCATTCTCCCTGCCCCAACTGCATCCTGAAGCCACAACAAGGGTAGAGATGTGTCTACCGCCAGATCTCTCACCCTTTTTCTTAACACTATAGCGAAGCAGTTGTTTATTTTGAAATAACTCTTTTTTTCTTTATTAGGAATATGCCCTGCCATCTTTTTCTGAGAATGAGGACTTAGAAGAAATTTATTTTCACGCTTCTCAACCTGCTTGTTTGACTTGCACAGTTTCATGTAAGTCATTCCCTTTATATCCTGATTTGGGGATATAAATACTTTCTAGACTTATTAAACATGGAACTCATACGTTGTTCCTTATTTTTTCTTGTGGGTTTCAGGTAATTTCTGAAAGGCCAGGGGCAAAAAAAAAAAAAAAACTTTACTAAAGCTAAAATTCTCGCTATAGGCATAAGTGTTAACATTCAGAAAAATAATTGTGACACATAATATGTAAGGAAGATGTTGTTAAGTTTTGATTTACTCTTGATCTGTTTCAAAAAGGATGGGTTGACCTTAACATCTTTATGTTTTTCACTTTTTACCAGTCCTTTCTATTGGTTCTTTGGATAGGAATTTCTTGTCTTTCTGTCCATTTACTGTCAAGAATAAACTCTTATTTTGTTTTCATTCCATAGTATGTTTAGACACGATAGTAAGTTCACAAAGTTCAAAAAGAATAATTTTGAATGAGAAATGGAGAAAGCTATGGAAAATGAGTTGTAAAAAGGAAACAGGTAGCCTTGACTTCTGCTGATAAAAAAAAGGAGAAAAGCTTCTCTATGGCAAATAAATCTGAATTGCTGTCAGTAGGAATCTTGAAGTTTTGTGCTCAGGTAAACCACGTATGAATGTTTAAACTTCAATTTTACAAGCCCATGAATAGGAAATCACAACATCAAAAATTTATTTTTACAAAAATGTCAAATTAATCATGGAAGGATGCCAGACTTTGAAGTATTTCACATTAACTTGCTATTTAGATACTTTCTTTAGGATGATACCATATAATGTAATCTTAATCCAAATAATGCGTCATACTCAAAACCTAGAGATTGATGAATTATGTATATATCTAAGTATGCATATTTTAATATAAAGTAAGAATTGTATAAATATTTACTTTAAAATAAGTACTTGAATTCCTTTGTCTTTTTTTTTTAGCAGTATTGGGAATTGAACTTAGGGCAACCTTCAAGCTAGGTAAGTGCTCCAGTGAGGAACTAAGCTCCAGCCCTTTTAATATTTTGTTTTGAAACAGTTTTGCTAAGTTGCCCAGACTCGTTTGAGCATCCTGTCTTCCTTCTTCAACCTCCAAAGTAACTGAGACGACAGGTACACACCACTCCTCCCTGCCTTTATTTACCTTGAGGCTAGTTTGAAAGCTACCCTGCAAAGAAAGTGACTTTTCTGGGCCTAAGAAGCTCATGACCGAAGTCCATTGCAAATTTTACACTCTTGGCCAGGAAGTCCTTCTGTGGAGGGGACTCCAGATAAGGAAGGTATCTCTGCGTCAGTCACAATAATCAATTTGAACTTGTTCTTGCATTCTAGCAAGATTGTAGTAAAGGTGACATGTTCTTAGCTGGGATTTTAAACTTTTTTATCTTTTTCTTTGGGGACCTCTTGATCCTTAATTACCCTTTGCCACCTTTTTTCTTCCTTTACTCGTTCAGAGCTTACTGCCACCAACATGGAACAAGAAGTGGGTTGTTTTTCTGTTTTAATAATTTCTATGTTCTATATGAATTTTTTATTTGGCGAGAAATCAGTCTTACATTGGCATAGGACAGCTCCTGATATATTTAATTCCACAGCTGTTATCTTCTGTTTCTATTGCTTATTTAACTAACTCTTAGGATTAGGTATGAAACCTTCCCTTTTCATCAAAATCCTTAACTCTCAAGAGATTGACATAGGATAATTCCTTATAGCATGAATACATTACAAAATATGAGTAATAAAAACTACTTAGCTTCCTTTTCCATTATAAAGAGACAATATAGGCACATATAAGAGTACAAGGCCTAGAGCCAGCTGTGGTCCTGGATAAATTTACCTCTGCGTTACTCACATTTCTTACTTGTAAAAAAGAAAAGAATATTAACTACATTAAGTAAGATATAATAATTATTATACTTGGCATGTGTTATAGCTTCTATTATTACTGTTATTCATGTTGATACTGCTATTTTGGCAGAAGGAAGCTACAAATTTGCTGAGTCATATCATGGAAATAAAGTAAAAATCAAACTGTACTACTTCCTCGAAAATCAGATACACATAAGACATTAAATAACATCAAAGAATTAATTGAATTATACATAAGTGGAAAAGATTCATAAGAAGATGAACTTAAGTTAGATAAAAATAATTTTTAGGGTAAATATTTTTGTTTTCCCTATCAGTTGTTAATTAAGAAAATGAGCCATGTACAACAGAGACAGTTTCAAGTGGAAATTAGTTTTCAAGCCCTTTAATTACACAATTTATGATTTCATTTCCTTAAATCCATTTTGTTTTTCTTTTTATATTTGAAATTTACTGTAATTAGGAGATATTTCAAATGTAGAATAAAATAGAAAAGCAATATAAATACTCCCTCTTTATTTTAAACCCAGTTCTCAGATATTGATATTTTGCCATATTGTTTCTTTTAGTCTTGCTGGCCTTCTATTATCATTAAACACCAATATTACCATAATCTTTAATCTTCCTATTACAGTAATGAATTAGTTACATATATTATTATTTCAAAGCTTCAAAGCAGGAAAATGCCTAAGTTCTGCATCACATACTTTATATAAAAGCTTCTTAACTTTGGATTCAATAATTTGCAAATATGCTTAGGAATGCTTTCAAGATAAACACAAGGCATTTATTTGTTGATTCATCCTTTTGAAAGTTAGGCAGGCCTATTCCAAGATGTATGGACTTTTTGTAGTGGAAAACATGGTAAACAAATTCACAGGTTGAGTTAATGGGGTTCTATGTGATTATGAGTAAATATACTTAATTATTTGTCCAACAAACATTTAGTCATCGCATATTGTATGATAGACATGTCTCAACTCTAGATGCTGGGGATATAAAAGCCAACCAATCAGAAAAAAAAAATTATTTGTATGGAGTTTACCATCTGATAAAGGTACATTGATGATGCTCTTGTTAGGTAACCATGTATTTTTCTCTAGCCATCCTCATCTATGAAGCAGCTATAGGTCAGGCAGAGTTCTCTTTAACCAGGGAAGTGTTTTGCCAAGTGCGTGTAGAGAGGAGAAGTTGGGATAAGAAAGTTGATGGGGGGTTCAAGGAAATACTGTAGGCATGGCCGTGGAATTGAACCTTCTTAGATGAGAAATACATAACTGTGTGTGGAGAAGGAGGGGCAGAGGTAGAAAGCCAGAGGAGCTGTTCAGTTCAATGGCTTGTAAAACTGAGTGTAGTGAAGGGCTGAGAAAGTAATATGCTTGAGTGTGCTTGGAATTAAGATATTAGAAGGACTGTTTCATTTATAGTGACAAGATCTAAGACTAGGTTATGAGAGCTAGTGGCTGAGGGAGTATAGAGGACATAGCAACTGGGGCACAGGAATTCAGAGAATGACAAGGATACGGAAAGGGTAATTCAAACAGATTAAACCACTAAAGGGTTAGTGAATGAAGAGCTAAGTCTTCCAAAAATAAAGCAAAATAATATACAGTCAGCGAAAAACTATAACAAAGCAATGTGGGATTATCTCCTCTCTTCTGCATGAGAGCTCTGTCTAAAACTGTGAACCGATATACCCGGGGTTCCATACCTGTGAGTGTTATTATCTCAACTGTGCACTCACACTCAAGTCATCTGGCTCCAAGCTGAGTGTTTCCTCACCTCCTCACCCTGTCAACCATGATCGGTTCTGTGAGTTAAAAATTAAATGAAGGTAGTACATGAAGAACATATGTTTGCTTAGTAGTAGGTGGGAGAGGATTTAATTTTTTGCAACTGGAAATTGAGGAACTTGTGGCCATGATGAAAAGTGAATTGATAATTAATGTGGGTGGTCACACATGCAAGTGGAGTTTTGTAGGTACTTGGAGGTCGTAGATACCTGAGACAGAGCTTTGTGAAGCATCAATGTTTAATGGCATTTGAAGGTATAAATACAGATGAGATAAAGGAGGAGAGTGTAAGGAAGAACCAAGAATTTCAGGTAATAGTAAGTGATCTATAGCATCAAATACCTCAGAGATTAAATTGGATAAGTGGGGGAAAGAGGTCTTTTAACTTGTTACTAAGAATGTTCTAAGTCTACCAAGTTGGGTTACTACTATACAATGAAAAAGGTTAGATACTGCCTTCTCAGAAAACAAAGCAGAAGACGGAAGAAATTAGCTTTGACCACTATAATTCTGGTAAAATTATTGTCCACTAAATCTGTTGGAAAGCTCTACAAGTTTGGTCATAAGAGAAGGGTCATAACAAAGTGTCAAACATTTACAGATATGTTATCCTTCCTTATCTGCACAGGATTTGTTTTAAGGCCCTGGATGGATTACCAAAATTTTTAATACTACTGAACCTTATATATACATATATCATGCTTTTTCCTATACATTCATACTTATGATATATTTAATTGTATATTAGGAACAGTAGCAGATTAACAACAACAACAATGAAGTCAAACAATTATAGCAAGATACTACAATAAAAGTTATATAACTGGTGTTTCAAAATACCTTATTGCACTTTCTCCTTTCACTTGAAGAACCATTTTGCAGCTTCTCTTTGGCACATATGAATTGCTAACACCCTACTCTTGCACTTTGGGGCCATTATTAAGTAAAATGATGTCTGCTTGCCCAAAAGCACCATGACACTACAAAAGTTTATTTATTAACCAAGAGGGCTACTAAGTGACTAATGAGTGAATGACATAAACCACGCAGTTACTCTGGATAAAGGAATGATTTATATCCCAGCTAGGACAGATCCAGAATGGACAATATTTCATCACATAGCACAATATAAAACTTTTGAATTTTTTACTGTGGAATTTTTGAGTTAGTATTTTCAACTGTAGTTGAGCGTGGGCAACAGACCATAGAAAATGAAACTAAAGATATAAGTGAGTACGATAAAGAACTGCAGAAGTATTTTCCAGAATTCTTGTCCAAAAGACATCCCTGGAAATAATGGTTTAGTGTTCAGATAATTTGGGAAACTGGTATTCTTTTCTCCTTGGAAATTTATAACTTATTTTAGCACATTCGTAACTCTGAGTAGTCGTGCAGCAAAGGAGCTAAATTTTGATTAGCCCAATCTTTATTAGGCTTCCTGAGCAAATAATTCTATTATTATCATTATTACTATTAATAGCAAAATGTTTTTAAGGTATATGCAATCATCAAAGTGTTAAAGAGTGAAAAATATGACTAAGCAAAAAGGAAGCACTAGAGCAACCCCTAATGATACCTTACTCTCATTTACTGTCATTACTATCCTCACTTTTAATTTTTTTTTTTTTTTGATGGTACCACTGATCAAACTTGGGACCTTGGGCTTGCAGGGCAGGCAGCAGAACCGCTGAGCCAAATCCTCAGCCCATCACAATTTCTATTCTCGCTTTTAGTTTATGTGCTGCTGAAGCGAGTATACAATTGCAATTCTTAATAAACTGAACTTTGGGGTCATTAAGATTATATATACTTTAGTTATTAAGCCACCCCAAATCATAACGCTTAAAACAGAGCACTTGAAACCTCAAAGAATGCTTTTAATTTGCAATAACAAACTGATCAATTCAGAGCAAAGAAAAATAAACCTCAACAGAAATAGGAGGAAAGTCGCTGTTCCTTTGGGTCTGTCTGAGATGTTCTCTGAGATTTATGGAGAGTCCCTGCTGAGTACAGTAAAGAAAAAATTTCATTAGAATTATTTGTGACTGACATTCATCAATTTTTTATCTTGGTATATTCCTGATAAAAAAAGACAGTTAAGAACATTCTTGGTTATGACAAAAAAACGTAAGTATTGCATTTAATCTACCAGAGAGCAATGGCCTTAAAGCCAGTGTCAAAGAAAGATGTTTTCAAACTCTTACTTTTAAGTGGGCAAATTTAGGAAGAAGACTTATTTGAGCCATGGAAATTCACTTATCACGTGAGCAATATTATGATTTTTTTCTTTTGGCAACATGATTGTAGATTACTTTGTAGACATTGTACATTAAGTTTTTTCTGAGTGCTATGACTATTTCTCTTAGAAAATTCAACAAATACTTTAGGAGAAATCAGAGGACTGCCCTCCTGCCGAAAGAAGATAAGGTGTTTAAGAGAGGCAAAATAAACATTAGTGAATGGGATCTTTTAAAAAATGGGATCTCACTCTGAAGGGGTAAGTACTTCTTATTTGTTTGTTCAGTCTGCAAATGTGCATTGAATGCTGACTGTTGGAGACAGTAGTAGATACTGTTGGAAATCAGAAGATAGAGCAGAAAATAAATGAAGTCCATGTGTTCAGGGAGCTTCTTTCCCAGGGAAGCATACATGGAGAAAATGAAAATAATGTTGATTTAAGTAGGATGAGAGAAGATAAAGAATATGTTCAGGACTCTGATCCCCAGCACCTCTGACACAAACAAACAAACAAAACTCAGAGAAGGTGAGGCCTGAAAGAAGGAAGAGGCATGACAATAAGAAGTTGTAAGGAAAACCTTCGTGGCAAAGAGAGGAACAAGGTAAGGGCCCTCAGGCCCAGCATGAGGTGTAAGCAGGAAAGGAATGGTCAGAAGGCCTCTGTGGCTGAGCTTACGGAGAATATGGAATTGGGGTAGGGCAGCAAGTAATACACACAAAGGAAATATTATAACTCCCAACCTGCTAGAGTTCATGCTCTCTAAAATCAAAGAATGGATTCTAGGAACAATGGTGGTTGAGTAGGAAAAAAATTTATTGAGAGAAAGAAAGCTTCTGTCTAAGAGAGGCAGAAGGGGAATTGGAAAGTGGGTTGGTGGGCAAGCAAGTACTTCTCAAAGGCATTTTATTGAGCAAAGCCATGAGGGAAGGCGGGTTTAAGGTGGGATGAAACTACAGTCAGCTGAAAAAGATCCAGTGAGAAGTCACAAGGTGGGCATAAGGCAGACAAAACTACGATCAACCAATAAGATTACAAGTACAGTCACCCTGTGTAATATTGATTAAATGGGGACCCAATGGGGAAGCTACTCACAGAGCAAGCTGACCAGGAACGAAAAAGGAATTTCTGGAAAGAAAATGGGTGATGGATGAGAGATGGATGCCTATTTAGAATATCAGTCACTGCTGTTTTTCCCAGGGGAAACTAGGTGGGTGGACTACCTTTTCTCGTTTTATAATGCTAATCAATGAATGGGCCTCATTTTTTTTTCTTTAATGCTGAGGGCCCAGCCTTGTACTAACTTAGCCATCTGCAATAAGAGGAAGCCGCTGATCCGCCTCAAGTAGAGGAAAAGTCATGATCTGATTTGCGATTTTTAAGATTCCCCCTTTGAGAGCTGAAGGAGGCGTTCGCTGTACAAAGCATGGGAAGCACAGCAGCACTTCGTCCCGGGGCTGAAGACGAAGATGGTGAAGGTGAAAGCAGTGGCCCCATCACATTCGGGATCTGTTTTGGAGGCACAGGTGCCAAACCTTGCTGTTTGGTCAAGAGAAGAAAAACAAGCAAGGATCATGGCTCTGTTTCGTCTGAGCCACTGGGTCAATAACCACAGGAATGGAGAATATCAGGATCAAATCAGGTTTTTACCAAATATGGGACGCAAAATGATCTCATTAACCGGAAGTAGGGGGTCCTTAAAAAATTCCTTAAGGCTTTCTTTTTATGTTTGTTGTTTGGTAAAGCTAATTAACTTTGATAACAGAAATGCCACTAGAATTTCAATCTTTAATTACATAAATGCCTTCACGGAAGTGATGGGTAGCAAAAGTGCCTATTTGGACAACAAATAGACACTGCCATTTGCCAAGATTTTTTATTACTTTGGGAACATAAATCAGAGCAAAAATAGTTTATCATAAGATCTAGATTTATATCTCTTAACCCAGGAAAGATTTCAAAAGTTTTTTTGTGTATGTTCTTAGCAAGCTGTTTGAAGCTAAATTAGATACTGTTTTCAGTAAATACAAAGCAGTTTACTTATACTTAAAGAAAAAAAAAACTGTTTTCTTCGAGAAGCACTATTTTCCCCAGGAAAAACAAAGCAGCGGCTGGGAGTTTTACTTGTCTTTAAAAATCAAGGTAGCTGAGTAATATTCCATTTTATAGAAAAACCACAACTTCTTTATCCAGTTTCCAACGGATGGGCAAATAGGTTGTTTCCAAGTTTTAGCTATTACAAACTGTGCCGCTATAAACATGGGTGCACATACTTCTCTGTGATATGATTCTTTTAGTTCTCTTGGAAAGATACCCAACAGAGGGATGGCTGGGTCAAATGGAACCTCCAGTCCAAGCTCTTTGAGGTATCTCCATATTGATTTCCATAGTGGTTGCACTAGTCTGCACTCCCACCAACAATGGAGGAGGGTTCCTTTCTCCCCACAACCCCGCCAACATTTGTTATTGTGTGATTTCTTGATAGCAGCCATTCTTTGTGGGGTGAGGTGGAATCTCAGTGTTGTTTTCATCTGCATCTCTCGAATGACCAGTGATGTGGAACATTTTTTCATATATTTTCTTGCTGCTTTCACTTCTTTGTATGAGAAATGTCTGTTCATTTCGGATGCCCAT
>NW_022900949.1:65231279-65271033 GCF_012274545.1 Fukomys damarensis | reverse complement strand
TAAAAAAAAAATTAAAAAAAAATCAAGGTAGCTATATTCTGGGTAAGTGTATATAGGGGAAAACAACCTACTCACCCCAACCTTCACCGAAAACATAACAAAAATAAATCATAGGAGTAAGGACTGGAATTGGGCACAAAGAAAGACTTTTTTGGCAGTAAATCAGTCTTATAAACTGGTAGATGTTAGCCAGACTAGACATTAGATTTTAATGAAACATTTTGTGTGGCATGCTGATAAGAAACAAATTTATTTTATCTCTGCAGAAATCTGTTCTTATAATTGCTATTACATAATAGAAGAATGGGGAGTAATTATATTTATCTAAAAATATGGCCAACTTTTCTCCCATAAGACTGACAATGTGTGAGGGCTGTTATTTGTGTCAAAATAATCTGGCAAGTAGCCTATGGGGACTGGTTATTGTATAGGTAACTTAGCACAGCACTTTCTCATGGTATGCTTTGGATGACAAATAAACTGAAACGTGTTTTGAGTTAACAGGTGGACTGGACATCTTAAGTGAGGGTGAATAGTCAATGTCAGCACTTATTTTTTTTCTCAGTTTTATGAATTTAGGACATATGATCACCTCAGACTAAGGCATAGTTAAAAATAAAACAAAACTTCATGAGCTTGTGAATTTGAAAGCAAATAAAACCTGAACACTCAAAGCTTTTATTAACTCTATTGTATTTTTCTAAGTTGTTAAGGGTGCAATTGAACTATGAAGTATTGCATTCTTTAAAGATTAAAAAAGTGTAAGAAATGTAAGATTTTCCAGAGTGACCATCTCAGGGACACAAGAGATAACATTTGCCTGCCTTTCCCTAAATTTTCTGTCTGCAATAAACATTAATTAGATCACTTTGCTTAGCTATGATAAAAAATATGTAGTGTATAAAGAAAGAGAAATATAAAAAACAGAGAAACTAGTTTTTCCCTGAAAAATGCTCCCAGCCACAAATTAGGCTTTCAGTTTTCCTATATGCCTATTGGCTAGGTCAGACCCTTAAATTTAACTTATGGTAGGTGATTCCATAATTCCCGTTATACTTACAAAGGCAATTACAAGTTATACTTTAATAGCGCATGATACCAAGAATAGCCCTTCTAAACTGAATTAATATTCAAGGAAGCATTCTCGTTTATCATGTCATAGGTGTGATGTACTACTCTTTATCAATTTTATGTTTATGGCCTCTCTTTACATTCATTGTAGATGTATAATAAGCAACTATTGGCTTAATTTAGCATAAATTACTGAATAAAAATGTAATTCAGTTTGCTTATGTAAGGGTTAAACCAGTGCAAGTTTGTGTTTCTTTACATTTAGCCATCTGTAAAATAGTATAAAGTACTTAATTAATTTGTGCAATTCATGCAAATAATTGAAATTTTAAAATTCCTTAGTTGTTCTTAGGCCTTACTGAATTATATGTATTCAATGATCATAACTAGATTTTTCAAAGGGAGCCTGTCACATTCTAATGATAAAATCTGTCTCCATCTAATGCTGGGTGTGGTGGTGCACGCCTGTAATCCCAGCACTCGGGAGGCTGAGGCAGGAGGATCTCTGTGAGTTCGAGACCAGCCTGGGCTACATAGTGAGTTCCAGGTCAGTCTCAACTACATAGTGAAGTCCTGTCTCAAAAATCAAAGCAAACAACAAAAATCTGTCTCCATCTAAAGTGATGAAGGTAATAATAACTTTGTTCAGATCTGAGGAACCAGATGACTCCATGTGGAAAGCAAGGCTTGATGTAGAGGTTTGGATTGACCTTGTCTGGCAGGCTGTACCATCTGTTCTATGGGACTATGACTTGGTTGAAAAAGTAGGCCAGGGGTGACTTTCTCCTCAGAAAATATAAATCAAGAATGACCTATCTCAGTATGCTTTGCAAACATTCATTAGAATATTTTCCTTGAAACATGAGCAGTTTGATTCTCATTTGAGGGCCTGAAGTAGAAAAGTTGGCAGCCTCTGTAATTACTGCCAACCAAGGAACCCTGCCAAGATTCAGAAGACACAGAAAGGCCAGGCCAGCCAAAAGACGCTATGAAAAAGTAAATCTTCAAGGTAAAGCTGACATATATTGGTGAGAAGGATGAAAACAGGTTGTATAACCATCTGGCACTGCTTTCTCGCACCGGAGAAAGGGATCTTGGAAGAAGAGAGACCTGAGGATGTTCATAGGAAGTTGCCTCTTGGGGAACTATAAATATAGTGTAGGGTGAGATGATTCTTAAGTATAGTTCTGAGGAATATCTGACTGCTCATAAAAGGCTTACCTTTCCTAGACTAATTGAGGGATGTTATGGAATTAGACTAGGAAGCTGTGAGCTATCCTGTCTCAGAGTTGTCATGACAACTCAGAAAGACTGAATTGGGTGTCTGTGGGGTACATTTTAAAAATGAGACCTGAGGAGTTAGAGAAGGAGGATCAGAAAGAACAAACAGCTGGTATTAAACAGTAGCTGAAGGCAAAAGGCCTTGTAAGCTCAGCTTGTGAACAAAGCTGATCGGGCCTGCTGCTTCCGCCGAGCCTTCTGGATTGTGCGTAGGAGAAACAGCAAGGCGCGGGTTGATCCTGCATACCAAATGGGGTCCAAACACAGGGCTCCGTATTAAATGTGATGAGCCAATGGGACTCTGTTTTATTGTGTTGTTAATTGTCCATGTCTCCATTTGTTTTCGACCCTTTTTCTTGTGTAAGCATAAGAACACTGAATTGGAAATAGACGTAAATTGGAAGTTTCTTTTCTAGAAACTTATGTATATTTAAACTATACAAGAAAGTAAAAATTTGCACCTCTAAATAAAAATAAACTTTGCCAAAGTTTCCTTCATTTTCTCCAATTTCTCCAGGGTCAGGGTCATTGTATCTTTTGCATGGCAATGTGTGTGTTGAATACTTTTTTTTTTTTTAAGCTTCAATTTAAGTCAATTAAAAATAAGGTGCACTTCTTTTAATATGAAATAATAAAATGTGATTATTTAAAAAACCCAGTCTATTTTCCTCAGGCTTGTTTTCAAAGCGTTTTTTGTTGTTGTTGTTGTTGTTGTTGTTGTTGTTGCTTTTATAGATGTAGATGAAGTTTTAATTAACTTGTCCATGGATACCATAGATTTTGTAAAATAATTTGATTTTAAATAGCTGGTCGTAGAAAGCACACAGAAAAGTTGATAGTGGGCTTGAAAGGTGACCTTTTGTCATCAGCTTCTTGTTCCAATTTGGCTGTACACCCGCATGGGCATGAGCTATTTAGAGTTATTTTGAGCAGATATAGCCACAGTATCTGTTAATGAAGTTTTGAGCTAAATGAACATTATGCTCCTGCTCTGAAAAATCTGTATGTGTAATTGCTTCATTATATAAATGATTTGAAGCATATGATTTATAAATATTAATAAAATGTACAACATTCTTTACTGCAAATTCCATCTTGTCAATTGATTTGCATCAACTATGTCAATAACTGGCTAAGCTATTGTACATGTAGTCAAATCATGGTTGCGATTGATCTACGTATTAATATTTGTTTATGTTTGTGAGTAAAATTAAAGTAAAATATTGAGAATTGTGTGTGTTGAAATTTCATTTTGCCATGAATGATACAAGTGACTTTGTGGAAAAAGATGAGTTTTCAAATGCTGAAATATTTTTTAGTGTTTTTATACTACTTACTGTGTAGTGGCTATGGATATGATGTGTTTTTATTTTTTGGGGAGGTACTGGGGATCAGATTCGGGACCTTGCACTTGTGCGGCAGGTAGCGGTACCACTGAACTAAATCCCTGGCCCCTTATGATACATTTTTAATCTGCATTACTGACATTTTCTCCATTACTTTTTAATGATAATCAACAAAATGAAACACCAAGGCCTGATTTTTAGGAAAGTATTGACAGAGCTATGGATAAATGAACATTTACAGTAGTTACTTTTACACATGCTTTCTGGCTAAAGGTTAGTGGACTAAGTCACATACTACTCATTGCTGAATAAAGTATTCACAACCTCAGGATTACTGCATTAGCTAACCCACACATACCTAATATCACATTGTGTATATTAAAGCATTTTAATGTGCATTATAGATATTTTAACAGTGCCATTTGTCATCACTGAAATTTGTTTGTATCAATGTGACTATAGTTAATTACACATGTTGGTAATAAACTATAACTTCCTAATATAGAAAAACTGAATTTCTGGAGACCCCATAGAGTAAAAGTATCTATGCAAAAGACTATGTTAATTTTTGCTGTATAAAAATTAGTAAAAATCAAGCCATATAGAAGTACATAAAATTAAAAAATGAAAATACCTCTTGGCTACTGCTTTAATTCTCAAAGTTAATTATTCGTAATGTATACCCTTTAACTTTTTCTGCAATGAGATCCTATGTATACTTATTTTAATAGATAACTGTGTATTATATTTACATTAAAGAGATACATTTCTGATATTGTTCTGCAGCTGGGGGTTAAAAACACAGCCTCTCTATCATTGAGCTACATCTTCAACTCTTTCACTTTTTGATTTTTTGCCAAAGTCTCACTAAATTGCCCAGGCTGTCTCTGGTCTTGTGATTCAATAGCCTCAGCCTCCAGAGTAGCTGGAATTATCAGTGTGTGCCATTATTTTTAATAAGCAAGTTAAATTATTTTATGGATCATGTTTATGAACAGCGTAAATGGAACTCATATTTCAGCATCAGTGAACATATCTTTGAAATGAGTGGCAGTGTCTCTTTTTTATTTGTGAGAAGTATGTGTTTTAAATATGTGTTTGTTATTGATTTCTAATATTTGGGAGACAAATACTTAAAATATCTCAAATATTAGAGATTACTGTTCTTTGGCTAGAATGTGTGAGAGTGACTTACCCAGCTATGAATGGGTGCAGGCAACTTATTATGGTGGCAACTTTCAAAGGTGTAACTCAGTAGGGATTGTTAAGCCATTTAAAATTGAAACACAGAGGCAGGAGGACTGCCCCGACTTTAAGGCCACCCTGGAGTACCTAGTGAGTTCAAGGACAACTTGAACTGCAAAATGAGATCCAGTCTCTGATGTTGTGGGTTGGAATATGCTATAGACATCCACTAAACCTATTTGTTCACAGGTTTAGTTTGGTTCTGATATTTCTTTGTGGATTTTTTCTTTTGATCTAGTTGACCTATTTGTGACAGTGAGGTATCAGGGTCTCCCATTACAATTACATTAATGCTTCTTAGATTTTTCATATCCATTAATATCAGTTTTTTATATTTGGGTGCACCAGTATTTGACGCATATATATTTATGATTGTTATCTCTTCCTCTTGGATTGTTCCCTTAACATGTGACTTTCTTTGTTTCTTTTGATCAGTCTTGGCTTGAAGTTCACATTGTCTGCACAAACAACAGCTACCCCCGTTTATTCCTGTAGTATGGAGTATTGTTTTCCCTCCTTTGAGTTTCAGTCTATAAATTTCTTTTTTAGCTAAATTAATTTCTGGTATGGAGCATATTGTTTTATCTTCTTTCCTGATCCATCCTGCCAATCTATGTCTTTTGATTGGTGAACTGAGACCATTTACATTGATGGTTATAACTCATATGTATTAGCTTATCGTTGTCATATTATTTTCCTGCTATCAGTTCCTGTGTTTTCCTTCTGTTTAAATACTTGCCCTGCCTGGTACCTTTTGCTATGGATGTTCTTGGAACTGTGATCTTCATTATCTCTTTCTAAAATACCCTTCAGGGCCTTTTGTAGAGCTGGTTTGGTGGTCATGAATTTCTTCAGTTGTTCTTTGTCATGGAAGTATCTTATTTCTCCATTGATTTTGAAAGAGTTTTTCAGGGTACATCAATCTGGGTGGGGGTTTCTTTCAGGACCTGGAATACTTCACCCTAAGATCTCCTTGACTTAAGGGTTTGCATTGAGAAGTCTGCTGTGATTCCGATGGGCTTTTTTTTTTTTAATTTAAATAATTGAATTTATTGGTATATTTTAGGGATACAGTACAGTTACATCCATTGTTGGGATCTTGTACCTCTACATGACAGGTCTTGCTTCTCATTTTTTCCCCTTGTCCCTGCCCTCCCTTCACCCCCTCCTCCCCTCCCCATCTACAAACACTTTATTTTCATCTTTTCATTATCTCACATTTTTTTCTTTTCCCTTATTACCCTTCCCCTACCCATCCCACCTTCCCTACACCTTTAGCCCCAATGATGGGCTTTTCTTTATAGATTATTTGTTTCTTTTCTCTAATAGCTTTCAGCATTCTGTTCTTGTACTGTATGTTTGGAATCTTAGTATTTATATGCCTAGTGTAGATTTATTATGGTCATGGCTAATCGGGGCTCTGTATGCCTCACTTATTTGTATGTCAAATTCCTTTTTTTGTGTTTGGGAACTTTTCTGCTATTACTTCTGTGAATATTTTTTTTAATGGCATTTACGCTGTCTCCTGCTTTCTAATTGACTCCAATCAATCTTATGTTGTTATGCTGTTCATTTTTGCATCATCTTGCAGCTAGCTGTTGGAATGATTTTTCATGGCCCCTTGCTATTTTTAAGAAAACTTTCCTTTTATAATTTTTAACCACAATCCTATCTTCTAGATATGAAATTCTATCTTCACGCTTGTTCAACTGGTTGCATATACTTTCAGTGGAATTTTTAATCTCCTGGATGTCTGTTTAAATCTGTTTCATGTGTTTCATTTCTTTCCTATATGGCCATTCATGGTTTCCATCATTTTCCTAAGCTCCTCTATTTTTTTAAAATCTATCCACTCTAGACTCATTAAGCATGTCCTTCATTTTGATCATTTCTTTTTTTACTTGAGCAATTATTTTTCTCTGTATTACAAAACATCTGCTTTTTTCTTTTATTTGTTTATTTTTTATTTATTTTACTTCTTGGTTTTTTGAGACAGGGTCTCACTATGTTGTTGAAACTGACCCGGAACTCACTATGTAGCTCAGGCTGGTCTCAAATTCACAGTGATCCTCCTGCCTCAGCCTCCCAAGTGCTGAGATTACAGGCTTGAGCCACCACACCCGGCCATTGCTTTTTCACTTCTTCTGATATCATTTCAGAAAATTCAAGTGGGTGGCTTCTGATTTCCTCTATCTCATTGTCCCCTGGACTTGTCTTAGGTGGGCTGGAGGTCTTGGATTGCATTTTGCTTCTGTGTCTTTTCACTTTCTAAAATTTTTATTTTGTTTCTTATGTTAATGCTTATAAATCTCTTATGACAGATAGCTTTATCACTAGCATCAAGGCTTCTCTTGGAAATGCCTATTCCTTAGAAATATCGTTGGTGAGTATGTAGTTCTTGGTCTTTGTGTGTGTCCCAAGATCCTACCATCCCAATTTATTAAGGATGAGGAGTTGCTATCTATTTGGATCAGCATCCAGCCCTTTGGTCCAGGACTATGGTGATGGTTATGACCTCAGACAATTGCAGTGTTGTTATACAAGGGAGAACAACCAATTACAACAGGTGTGGTATACTGGCTAAAATAGCACAGTTAGCAATAACAATAGCATCAAACACAGCCTAGAAACTGACACACTGTGGTAACTATTAATGGTAGAAGCAAGGTCTACTGTTATATAACAACATCCAACATAAACCAGGAACTTGTATATAATGGGTTTTCCCTTAGTAGAGTGATTTTACTCTATGGAGGAAAATTTAAGTGGGATAGGGGACAAAACAGAGAGATAAATGAAGGGAAATAAAATAGAGGCAAGTCTGGAGGACAAAAGATGATCACCCAGGCTTTGGAAAACTGGAGAAGAGGATAGAAGAGAAAGAATGAAGGATAAAGCGAAAGAATATCAAAGTAAACCAGAAAGAAAAGGGGCAATTTTCGCTCACAGGAAAATATCACAATATCAAGAGAGATAGTTGAGGAAAGAGTAAAAGAAGATGAGTAGAACAAAATAAAAATAAAGGTAAAAACTTAAGCAATGAAAAACAAAAACACCAACCAGACAGAAAAATGAAAACAAAACAAAGAAAAAATATAATAATAATACAATTCCTCTGTTGTCCACAGTTCTGTGGTAGTATTCGATGCCTTTAGTAGTGCACTAAACTGTGTTGGTAACCCTGCCATATCTGCAGCAGGGTTAGTGCTGGATATGGGCTGAATTTGGCTTGGGGGCTGGGGCTGATCTTCAGCCAGCAGCTTTTTGGATAGCCCTTGATGGCCCCCCACATCTGCCATGGAGCTTTCAGCAGGGGACAGTGCAGGGCTGCTCCCAGTCCTCTGTTCTACTCCCACTAACATCTCTGTCCTGTCCAGCTGCTAGTCCTGGGGTGGCGGTGGTGGGGGAGTGGAGTACTGTTACTCAAGGAGACAGCCAGAACCTGCCAGGTTCTCCTTTAATCTACTTTCTAGCAGGTTGAGTACCTACCTCTGAAGGTGGTTTAAATCCTCTTGTTCGTCCACTTCTTTCTCTCAAACTTCTGGTCATGACATACTTATTTCATTGCCTCTGCTGTGTTAGGATCCCTAACTTTGCTGCTGCTTTGGGTTTCCAGCGTGGGGTGCATGACAGAAAATAAAAAGGAGCCGGTGGCCCATTGTGGAGGAGCAATCCACCACTGTGTATGCCTGTGAAGTTTACTGCCAGGCTCCAGTATCTTCTGTGTAGAAGAAGGCAAAAGAGGTAAGGGGTCTTAGAGTTCAAATCCTGTGCGGCTTAGGTTAGCCACACTTTCTCAGTGCCTCAGTTTCTCAGAGACTTCTCTGTATGGCAATTGTTATTCTGCACATAGGATGCACTGGCCACTGATAGCCTTGTGGGCTGGTATGCTGTTTTATGAAGCCCTGTGCCTATATTTTGTATGATCTACAAGTATCTTATTTCAGATTGATTTTGGCATCAGGATGTATGTCTCTCCCTTTCGTCCAGTTACCTGTGTTTTTAGTTGCTTTTTCTCTGAGTAGCTCCAATGTGGCTCCTCCTCTATTTAGCCACATTGAATCGCTGCAAGATACTGTCTCAAAAAAATGGAGCTACTGGTGGAGTCTGCCACAGGCAGATTCTTGTTGTGATCCAACAGCATAGGGTCCGAAGCCAGGGAAAGTGGTGGGAGATGAAGAAAAAACAAAGAAACAAAGACTATTCTTGAAAGTTGGGACCAGGTAGAACCATAGCTTGTTGGGAGCTAATGGCCACCTTGAGTCTCACTTGGTTTTTATTTGTAGTCAAAGGCAAACAGGAAGAGAAGGCAGGGCAAATAGTGCTATGTGGCCTATGCGCCCAGGCAAAATATAGCCTGATTGCTTTGTGATCAGGGCATGTGCAGGAAGGGAACAGGGGAGGACACGTAGCGTAACTGTCTCCTGGGGCTGTGCCATCCAGGGTCTACAGTATCTATGGAGAAGAAAGGGAGTAGGGAGGAGGTGAAGGACCATCTTCAGGCTTGGCCCACAGAAGATTCTTGAGTCTCTATGAATGTGTATTTTATAAGGTCTAAATGGATGAAGGTCTGGTCAGTTTGTTCATATAAAACATTTACCTTTCAAATACATGATGTTTGTTTTTATTAGACCCACCAGAGTTCATATCTGCCACGAGACTAAACGATCTGCAACATAAATTTGTTTCACATATATTGTTAATTTTATTTAATGAGCTTAATTATCTGTTTTAATTTGTTTTGAAGTATTCCAGGCATTCCTTTCTGCCATCTTGAAAAGCTCAAGTTATTTAAACCCAACTAAATAGAAAGTGAGAATTCTACTGGGTGACGAAGGAGCGGTAGGTGCATGTGTGTGTTCCTGTGTGTGTTTGTGTGTGTGGGGGGGGCCTGTGTGCATAAAGTTACTATGTGTATTCAGACTGGCGACTCAAAAATCTGATAATATGATTTCTGTAAAGACTACAAAGTCCATTAAGTATTCTCTGTTGAGAAATGAACCAGGATGATGAAATCCTGCACTGCATGAAATATTCACTATGTGTAAGGGAAAGTCTGATAAGGGTAACTGAAAGAACTTTGAGAGGTCTAGAAATAAAATTTCTAGGGGCCAGGGATTTAGCACAGTATTTCTGCTGCCTGCCTTGCAAGCACAAGGTCCAAAGTTTGATCGCTGGTACCAAAATAAATAAATAAATAAATAAGTAGAATTTGCAGGGTAAATTAATCATTATTTGTTTATTTTTTCTCTTTAAAATTATTATTTATAAAATATTGTCAGAACTTCTTCAGTTTTTCATTAGAGAACAAAGAATAGGCAGGGAAGCTGATAAGGCCTTGCAGGTCTTGTAGGTTTTTCTGTCAGTGCTTTGTTTCCAGAGGGAAAAGAGTTGAACTCATTAGCAACCTCTTTCCACAGCTGGGTGAGCTCCAACTTCTTTATCTGTAGGCCTTAGGCTGTAGTCAATGCAGAAATGGAAGAAAATCTGTGCACTTTCACTTGGCTAAGAAGTCTATAGACCCAAGCAAAGGGCTGTAACAGAATTATGACCTAGGATTAACAGGATGATTTCTCATTTTACTGAAAAGATCATCAATATTTGATTTAACAGAGAACCCTTCAAGAAAAAGCAGTAAGACAGAAAGGTCCTGAAATTGGATTTATTTCTGTTTAAAACACTTTATGTCTGTGATCACAATTATTTACGGCATTTAATTTGAGGACACTAGATCATAGGTTTTCAGAAAGCCATGAGAATATCTCTTTTGCCCCTCTGATTTCCAGGGGGTGGCACAAAATTAATGATCAGTGAATATATTGGATGAGTGAATAATGAAAATACTAACTGCCTCTTTCCCAGATAAGGTATTGGATAACCGTTATCACTCTGAGAGGCATCTCTGCACTGGTCTTCATCATCTCTGCCACCACTTATCCATAACTTTTTGTAACCTCTTGGAGTGTGGTGTGCACCTAGGGATTTGTTTCTAGTAAAGAGAAGTGTAAACGGGATGAGATGCCATTTGGGGATTAGATTAAAAAGACCATGGTTTCTCTTTTATTTTTCCAGGTTCGCCCTCAGAGTGCTGATTCTAGAGAAATCATGCTGCCAAGAGGGCTGTGCAGCAAGAGCTGATGTTTCTGCTAAAACCACACGCCCGGGCTCAGAAATGGAGTCTCCCCAGTGGAGCCTTGAGGTGGCTGCAGACCTAACCAGCACGTTGATCGTGGCCTCCTCAGAAACCTTAATTTGGAGGCACCACCTACACTGCCTCTAGATTTCTGACCCACAAAAAATTGTGAGGTAATAAATTGTTACACAGCAATGGATAGTTAATGTAATGTTTTGAATTGAATTAATAGGTTATAAAGTCTCCATCTACCATAACTCCCGAAAGAAATTGGTGTTGAAGCTGTGATAAATCTAATTCTCCTATTTTCAGCCTATTTTAAACTCTAAAACCAAATTACTTCATTCAAAAGTAGAAATTACTTAAAATAGTAAACATAGGGAGTTTTACTGTGAAGTATTTAGTCAAGACTAAGAGGTAGAAACATGCTAATGGTCTTTTTACTGTTATGTGGGTAAAGACTGTGTTCAGATTAAGGTGAGTAATGTACTGTCATCTTTGAGTGGCTGCACCCATGCATTCAGAGGTAGTTTCCACATAGAGCACTGTGGGGAAGCTCATGACCTTGGGGTGTAGTATTACACAGCCTGGATTTGATACAACTTCACTACTTATTAAGTTAATAAATTTGGCCATGTAGCTCATCTTTGCATTAGTTTTCATATTTATAAGGGAAAGAGAAGAAGTTATAAAAGTAAATGAGATAGAGAAAGAGTAGTATATATGGGTGGTAAAAATCTATATCATAAGTTAAAAAATGAATATAATTTTACCTATTCATGAAGTTTTCTCAAGGAAATTCCATTTTCCCTGGTCTTCATTATTTGGTCCCCTGGTAAGGTGATTATTAGTAAATTACAAAATTTACATTTACAAAATAAGTGAAAAAAGTGGCCAACTCCAATGTTTTTCTGCAATTAAATTATCACAGTTACATATCTACATAGCTTAGAGTTCATTTTCAAACAAGATAGCCCTAAACTTGTGCGACTACTGAGTGCTTGAAATGTAGCTAATTCTAATTGAAATAAACTACAAGTATGAACTATGTCCTAGATTTCAGTCTTCTTTTGAATGAAGACTTCATGAAAGACTTCATGAAAGAAGACTTTATGAAAGAGGAAACAAAAATATCTTGTTAATAATTTTATAAAGCATCCATGAAGAAATGTTGCCATTTTTGGATATATTGTGTTTAATACAATGTATCACTAAGGAAAAAGATGTCTTTCCTTCACATTCAGTGTCCTTTCTGAGGTTCCCCAGCCCCCAGGAATTAATTACTATCTGATGTGGTATTTTTTTCTCTTCGGACTTTTTGTAGAAGTCCCTCCCAGAGCCATAAGGGTACTCCAAACAATACCAAGTGTTCGTTTTCTTTGGTGCACAGTCACCATTTGGGAATTTTAATTTTGCACTGTCCTTGGGATTCCTCTCTTTTTGCTTCTTGGTTGGATCAACTTGACTCCATATCAGAGCTTCCTTAGGCTTGGTCTAATTCTTCTCTTTGGTGTATTACATTTCCCAAAAGGTTCAAGGAAAGGGAGCAAAGGAGGTAAATTTTTGAGACCGGCTGTCTCAAAAATACCTATTATAGTACAGTTTAGCTATGAAGAATTTTAAAGAATTTTTCTTTTGAATTTTAACAACCTTCCTTGGAACTTTTTAGCATTCAGTCCAATTCTCTACTGAGAACTTGTTGTGATTTCTGTAGATTTTGTCTGTGATAGTTTTTTTCTCTTACTGAGATCTTATATGACAGCCATTTTGTCCCCAATGTTAGCAATTCCACTCTGCTGTACACCACTTTGAGTTGGTTCTATGCCTGTTCTTTATATCTGGAACTCACTTACCCCAGGCATCTGTCGGGTTAACTCTTTCAACCTTTCTCGGTCACGTCGCCTGCCCTCTTAAAACCTCAGTGAACCTCCTGTGCTCGTGCACTCCTGATTTCCCCACTTTTCCTAACAAGTATCATATTATGTCGTCAGCTCTATTTTCTAGTTTACTAATTCTTAATTCAGTTTGGCGTAGTCTGCTGTTTAACCCAAGTACTTTGTTTCAATCATTGTATGTTTATTTCCATAAGTCCCAGTTTTAAATTGTGTTTCAAAACATATTTGATAGCTTCGTTCTTCTAACTCTTGTTTTTCATTCCCTCTTTCATATCCCCCCCTCCGCCCCTGGTATTAGGGATCGAACTCAGGACCTTGCGCTTATGAGGCAGGCGCAGCATCACTGAGCCACACCCCCAGCCCCATGCCTCTCTCATGTCTTTAAACAGAAATATAGAACTTTATATTCAGTATCTAATGATTCCAGTGTTTGCTGTGAGGCTACTGATTCCTAGTCTGATATGTCAGTGGTCATGAAATCCTAATTTTAAAAATTCTGTGTAGGACTGCTGTGAAGACTGGGTTGAGGGAAAATCTAAACTCAATTCTGCTAGGGTTCTGAGGGCATGATGTCATCCAGTTTCTTTAACAATTCTTTGGGGGAATTTTTGGATGTCCCAGATGGGTGGGTCCAGGTTTTCATTGGCTGGTTTGTCCTCCTGACTAAATCCTAGTGATCCCTTCCCCATACCTTAGCCAAAACACAGAGATTAGAGAGTTTTCTTTTTAGATCACTGTTACTAAAAGGATCTTTTGTATTTCGCTCTGTTTTCTTATGCACAGTACTAGAAAGGTGCCAATTTCCTGTGTGCAGGTTCAGATCTTTCATCCTGCCCCACAGGGTGCCTGAGGCGACAGTCTAACTTTGTGAGGCCCATAGATGCCTTCGGGCTGGGGCTGCCCGCTCAGTCATCTGATATTTTTTTTAATGTCCTTTGCTCAATATTTTAGGATTTTAGTCCATCAATTTAAAGATATACAATATAGCATTTAAACTACTTATGAAGTTTAGGATTATCACTGTATCAACATTAGAAACAGAAATATAAGGTCTTTTAAATTGTAAATTATTTTTCACATACAAAATGTACATGTAGGGTATAAGACAATTTATGTAACATCCATACCCTTGCCAATCAGCTTGAGCAGCACAGGTGAAAGGCTTGACACTTGCTGGCTATCCCCAAAGGATATTAGTCATCTCTCAATATCATTTCTTTGCTCTTTTGAAGTTTACCAAGTATATGAGTATCCTTTAAAGTAATGTTTACTTTTCCATGACTTCAAGTATGATATAAAAACAACATAGCTGCAATTTTCAAGCTCCTTTCTTTTACTCATTGAAGATTGTGAGATCCTATAAAAGCTTTTCAGTACCTCAAAATTAAATTTGCCATTACTCACAAAATTGTTCACGTCAATGCGGGAACACCATAAAACAAGAAATTACTAGAGGGCTTCGAAATTTCTACATCTTCCTCTTATTAGAAATAACATTTCACTAGAATAGTTTAATATTGACTATCTTCCAAATCAGAAAAAAAAATCCCTGTTTCATGAAAAGACATGTAAATCTTTCTGTTTTGGCAGCAGTTTTGTGAAATGTGTTATTCTTCGTACAAACTCAATTTGTAGGCCTCACAATTCGAGATGAATTTCAGATGAATTAAGTAAAGTCTAAGTTTAATTTACTGTTGAAAGATTGCAAAGCTAAGCAGGAATTGAAGTGATAAATAACCTTGTGCCTGTTTCTCCTCCATATGTACACAAAACACAACTTTAACTTAAGAACTGTGAAATGGATGAAACTTGTTGACTTTATATTGATCCATTCCACTTCAAACAGACTTGACAATTTTATATTTCCTTCTTCTTGTTTAGTCCTGTTTGGAAAGAAAGGCTAAAAATATTTCCTAATGAATTATACATCTTACAAAATCCTCCTCTTTTTCCCCACTCTGTTCTCAGATATCTGTGAGTTAGTTTCTGAGGTGATGTAACCAAATGCAGGGAATACAATAACGATCTTCTTCTCTGTGACAAAAATAAGAGAAAGTGGGGAGGCTAACTTTTTTTTTCATCTTTCCTTGAGGCAACTGTCATGTGTTTGCCCTGTATATAAATGTCTAAAGTCTGCCTGATACTCATGAGACCAGGAGAAAGGAATTTTTCTGTAAAATAGGCCTGAGGTCATAAACTATAGTAACGTGTATTCGGCCTTAAACCAAGTAGGCACTTAACAACGTATGCGTGGGTACATGTATATGTATATACATTTGCTTTAAATAAATTTAATGCTTCTATTCAGATTTTCACTTACTATTGCCTCTTAAAGATACAAAACATATATACTGTAATACTCATTCAGTAACATAAAGGTGAAACATTTTTATACTTTTCCCTAAATGTCATTTAACTGCATTTCTATCACTATAGAGTTTATTTTGGCATCCAATTTACCATGAATATTTCTGATGCAGATGTCATATTCAAAACTTTGGTATATAGGGTAGGAAGAGGTATTAGGGAAGGAAGAGAGCTAGAAAAAAGGAAAAGGCAGGATGTAAAGGTGCAAATTTCCTATGAGTGGTATCATTATGTCTATCTAAAATGTACCAATAAATGTCTTGCTTCAAAAAAAAAATCTAGAAGTTACATTTTCCTGTACAAGTTACCACATAGCTTTCAGTCCTGCTGAAACACTGCATATATTACTCGGCACTGTTATATGCAATAGTGCCTTCTATTTATCTGTTTTCTTCACTTGTGTGTGCTCTCTCTTCTCCACCAGGTGCTCAGTTTACTTTGTCTTCTAAACATTATGCATTCTCTTCTCTCACTAATATATCATTGGATATTGCATCATCCATCCGGCATTTCCTGAGCAACTGTTGTATATCAGGCATTGTTTTAGGGGCTTGAGATATAGGACAGGAAAGACAAACACTCTGCTTTTGGATAATTTCTGTTACAGTGGAGAGACAGGCAGTACATAGGAAATCAAAACAGAATGAGATATTTCATATAGCAATGAAGGCAATGAAAAATAAATTATAAATAGAGTGATGGAGAAGTGGCTAAAAGGCAAAAGTCTTTTTAACCTTTCCTTAAGTAAAATTATACACATTGTTGCATGGCAATCTAAAATTTTTGGTTAACGTATTAATTGTACATACTAGTGGGATAAAGTACGGTACACAGAGGCTTTGATCAGATCTACTTTGCCTTGATCCACTCTACCTTCCCAGCCTCTGTTAGTTACTACTCTGTATTCATATTGACTTTTTCCCCCTAATTTTTACATATGCGAGATAATATGATGTACTTGGCTTTTCTGTGCCTTGCTTATCTCATTTAAAACAATATTCTTCAGTTTTATGTATTTTGCTGTACTTGTCTTTATAATGCCATTCTGGGCCACTAGTCCAGAGGCCACTCAAAAATTATTTAATTCTCTAGAGAAGTGTTTTGTTTGATGTGGTGTTGGGGCCAGATTCTGCAAAGTTTCATGCTATTACAAAAATGATTATCTAGTAGTGATACAAATGGGCTTATTTGGCTGAGATCCCTCCAAATTTCATGATATATTTTCTTGTACATACAGTCCATTTATAGCATACATATTTCAGTATACCTTTCTTTGATGACACACATTGTTGCTTAAATTCTTTTTTTCCTTTTATTGAGTTTATTGGTACATTTTAGCTATACAGTGCAATTGTATTCATTATTGGGATCTTGTACCTCTACATGACAGGTCTTGGTTCTCATTTTTTCCCCTTGTCCCTGCCCTCCCTTCACCTCTCCTCCCTCCCCGTTTACAACCACTTTATTTCCATTTTTTCATTTCTAATATTTTTTCTTTTCCCTTATTACCTTTCCCCTACCCTTCCCACTTTCCCTACATCTTTAGCCCTTTTCTTCCTATTTCACATGGTCAATTATCTCACCAGGATCTTATGTACTATTACAGTTTTTCACATCAGAGAAGCTATTTGGTATTTACACGTGTGACTTATTTATCTCTCTTAGGAGTATATCCTCAATATGTTTCCATTTTCCCATGAATGAATCTAATTTATCATTCTTTATGGCTGAGTAGTATTCCTATTTATAGAAAAACCCAGAGATTAAAGCAAGGACAGCCCAACAACAAAAATAAAAATGAGAAAACACTTAAGTAAGACGCAAAGGCAGACTTCCAGTTCACCAATGGCAAACAGTAGGGCAAATGAGGATGAAAAGTCTGACAGTGAACCACCAGGACACCCTGGACTCAAAGCACAGGAAATAACAATACAGATCAATCAGGCTCTAGAAAAATTCAAAACAGAAATAATTTTCCAAATAACCATAGAGATGGTGAGCAAAATGAAAGTCATGATTCGAGACTCTAGAACAGAAACTGTTCCTTAAATTCTTAGAAAAAGGGAAATCATCTTTCTCCTGCTATTCGTGAGTTTTAAAAATTTAATATTTTTTCAGCAAGAGAATGAGACTTGTGATTTTAACCCTTTGAAAATTATAATTGGATCAGAGGATGAAAGATAAAACATTTGTGAGAAGGGAACATTGATCTTAAATCTAAAATGCCAAGTGAACAAATAAGAACAAAATCCTCTAGGCAGACAGAATGGCACTTTTAAAAACCTACAGCTGGAGAGAACTTGGAGTGCTGAAGTTTCAAAAAATTTATATGGAACAGGAGAGGATGAAATTATTTTTTCCAAGACTTAGTATGAAACAGATTAAAATGGGCTTTGAAATTAATGAAAAAATTACTCTCATTAATATTTTTAAAATTTTTTATGGTCTAGGAAGTCTTCATTTTACACTTCAGGTAAGTGCTTTAATTTCTTTTAAAAAATGAGAGAAAACCAACAAGGTTTAGGACAAGTCAAAAAAAAGGGGAAACTATAAAAGTTATACATAATTAAGAAAATACATCAACTTACATTTCTGAGACTCATTTTATTTCAATCCACTTCAGGTGGATCCAAATAGTCTTACAGATTGGCTTACTTTTCTTATTTTTCTCAGCAAAGAAGAGAAACTTCAGATTCCTAACTGTCGGAGTCCTGGGTCAATGGACATAAACACAAGTTCTGTGACCAATTCTGCCTCTGATCAACTGTATTTTTCAATAGTGTTTTAGATCCTTCATTTGTATGGTGAACACAGATTGCCCAGAGATCTGTGTGGGCCCTCTGTGGAAAGGTCTGAAATCAGATGCAATTAGCTGCAAATCATCTTGACATTCTGAGGCGAAAGTTTCAGACTGTGTCGCTCAGATTTGTTTTTCTGCCTTGCTCGGTCTCGTGCTCCCACTCATGGTAGAAGAACGGCAAAGACATTAAAAGGGCAACTCCAGTCTCTGCTTTCTGTTCTTTGTGACCACAATGCTCTGTGCTGTTAACGTTTCACTTCTTAATTGCTAAAAGGCCATAATATTGTGTTTGTTCTATGTGTTCTTATTTTAAAAGTTTATCTTATTTTGTTAGGGAAAAATAAAAGAATGTGTGTAACGGGGAATTTTATTGTTATTAATTTTGAGCTTGTCTTCTCATCCTAGTTTCTTTATCACTGTGTCCTGACCTTTTGTTGCAAAGTTCATTTAAGTTTCTATTTTGCTTTTCACAGATGGCAAAAATCACCAGCAAATCCAAACTGGGGAACTCCCAGAGCTGAAATGAAGAAACTTTAAAAAATAATGAAAGGATATCTTTTAAAAAAAGAAACTAAACATGCACAAGGTTATTCTTATTTGCTAGTGAGGTGATTGGTAGAAAATTATGAGATGAGTGGTGAAAAAAACAAAAATAAAATGCAGGCATAATTAAATTACCTAAATATCTACTTTGTCTTATCTGATGGGGCCACAAAAATAATATTTCAATGTCCAGCTTCAAGGTGAATTACATATAAGCAAATCATTCCATGTATTTATATCCATGCAATTTTTGTATTCAAAAATTCTTATGACAGTTTTCTAGTATCCACATCACACAAGGATACATTTCATGCCAAAACCAGTGGGGCAATTCTGCAGATTGAAGGAGAAAGGTGTGCTGCAGCTGAGAGCAGACACTTCTAAGACATCTCGATGCTCTTTTCAATACTGAGTATTGACGAGAAGATTCTAATAGATTCTGCAAACAATGAAGCCCTGGGAGTTAGGTATATCTAAGAAAGAATGTGAGGGGCATATATTTAAGATAATCCATTCATATTTGAGCAAATGCCTGCAATTTATATTCACTGGATGTCTGAGAGATTAGAAGAGTGGTGATACTTCATTCTCATTTTAAATAAAAATCCTAGATAATCATGTATTTATACACTAATTTATGTCACAGAAGTATGTCAAGTAAGAAAATAGCATATCCACACACTGCCGCTGAGGGCATAAATTGTTTTAAACTTCCACGAATGGCAATTGGAAAATGTGTATTCCAAAGCTTAGAAATAATCATGATATTTAAGTCATCAATTTTTCAGTGAAGTAAGAAGACAACTGTTGAAAAGTATATGCCATTTATTATGTTGTCATTGGGTTTACAATAATGAAAATCTAGAGCCGGGCGCGGTGGCGCACGCCTATAATCCTAGCCCTCGGGAGGCAGAGGCAAGAGGATCACTGTGCGTTCGAGACCACCCTGGGCTACATAGTGAGTTCCAGGACAGTCTCAACTACATAGTGAGACCCTGTCTCAACCCCCCACCAAAAAAAGAACCTATAGAAACAAAAATAGAGAAATTTGTGTGAATTTATTCACGCAGAATATTTTGTACATCTTCAAGTGATAATGATGTATAATTACTGATCTGGAAATATATTTTTCATGAAAGAGTGAAACTATAAACTTGCGTTTAAAACATGATCCTGTTTTGATTTTGATAACAATATATTTTTTTCATTTGCTAGTAAATACGAATAAAACTTTTAAAATTATTTAATGATATTTTAAGTTTTGTTATTAGTTTAAACTTTGATATTTTCTTCCTCACCAGAACAATTTTGGCCTCTTGGGTATTTATGGTTTATGGTGAAGAAGATGTGATTTCAGTAAAATAAACATAAACATTGTGGAGTTGATAAAACCTCTAGAAGTATACAAGGGCATTTTCCACCTATAAAAATTAGGAAAGCTAAGTATAGACCCGAAGAGATGAGAGAAATAAAGTATTGCCCTTTTTGTTAATATAGATTCTTAGTTATCCTATGGATTATATCTGTAGTATCCAGAAATATCAAAGCCATTTAAAGCATTCAAGTCATCACATGGCTTCTGTAAATATAAAACACAAATATCTCAGTGCTTTGTTCCAGTTGAATTATAATATATATGAAAATTAAACTCTGCTACAGCAATGAAGAGTTCATAAAACATTTATGAGCAGATCAGTCATTGAGAATTACAAAATGTGAGGTGTGTGAGTTAGCTATGATAATTGTTAAAAAAAAATCTGTGCTTGCCTTTAAACCTATTGGAGGGTTTGGGCTAGAAATAAATGTAGGTTCCTCCAAAATTTGATCCACAGTAGACTGAAATAGTTTTCATTTATTCTCTCTGTCACTGTGTTCAATGTATATTAGAAAATTATGAAATATAATTGTTGACTATGACATGATTTTTAAACAGTATTTATCTCAGATTACAATTATGTTATATTTTGCAGCTAAACCAACTCTAGAAATTTCCTGACTTAAAAGTCAGGTAGTTTAGAAACTTTTCTTTATGAATAAAACGTTGTCCACAGCATCTCTTTCAGGGAGTTGTTATTGGGATAAATAATCTAACATAAACAGTGTTTCTCTTATAGTACGGGGTTTTAGTAGACACTAGATAAATGTTACTGCTATTCAATTCTTACATTTCTTTTATCATCAACCTTTGTTAGTTTAAAACTATGAATATACTCAGGAAAGAAAAAGATGTTTAAATGACTTTAAAGATTCAAGTTTCAAGTGTAGCAATAATTCAAAACTGGAAGTGATTATTCAGGGTATCAGCAATATTATGAAGGTCAGCATGAAACAGATTGTACAACAGAGTCCACACTGAACGTGTGCTCTCCTTCACCCCTCCCCACCCTGTGAGAAAGGATGAGTACTCTCATAAGTATACTCTTTATAAGTATATTCTTTTTTCTCTAAAATATTTATTTGAGAAATATACTAGGATAGCAGTGAATGAAAATATCTCCCCATACGTATATACACACAGTTGAAAGTAGAAAACCTTAGCAGTGGAAATTTGGAAGTACATCAGATCTGGAGAAATAAGTTGAGGCTCTGTATTTGAGCATATCCTAGATCAAACAATGAACAATGGATCCATGAGAGAGAGACACGATCACTGTTGCAGAAGCCTGACCTTGAGAATGGATCCTTTCATAAATTAGTAAATGATAAAATTGGAATTATGTTGAATCTATAAATCAGTTTGAGAAGAACTGGTATCTATGTAAAATAAGGAGTCTTACAATCTACAGCCATTGTTTTTCCTTTTTTATTTAAGTCTTTAAACATGTTCACAACACAGCCATAATCTGTATGTTTTTCTGCTGAGCAGCTCTAATTTGAGCATTACATTCCCGTGGGATCATGCATGTACCCCTGGTGCTTCAAGCCCACAGGAAGGTATTACTTATTATCAATAGTACTTCATGTTTTTTTATGGGAATGACTTTGATAACAATTGCATAGATTTTATTATTTTAGGTCCTTTTGCTTCCGTATGAATTTTAGGATTGCTTTCTGTAGTTCTATGAGGAAGGTTATTGGGATTGAATTAAATTCATGTATCAGTTTGGGGAGAATAGCAAAAGCAATCCCAGGTAACCAGATTAAAGCAGAAGGCATCATAATCTCAGATTTCAAGTTATGTTGCACAGCTACAGTGATAGAAACAGCATCCTACTGGCACAAAAATAGAAATAGACACCGGTAGTGTAGAATAGAGGATGTAGGCACAACCTGAGACACAATCAATCTGTCACCTGATCTTTGCAAAGGGGCCAAAAACATATACTGGAAGAAAGATAGCCTCTAGCAAATGGTGCTGGGAAAATTGGCTACCACACAGAGAATTGAAACTAGACCCTTATCCCTCAACAAGTACTAAACTAAAAATGGTTCAGAGGGCTAAATATTGAAGCACAAACATGTTGTCTGCTAGAAGTTGAGGTAGGTAAAACTCTTGAAGTCCTAGGCATAGGCAAAAACTTTCTGAAACAAACTCCAGTGGCAAAAGAAGTTACAAAGTAACAAAGGGGATTATATCAAATTTAAATACTTCTGCATAGCAAAAAAAATCACTAACAGAGCAAAGAGACAACCTTTAGAAAAGAAAAATTTACCAGCTACATAGACAGAGGCTGAATACATAGAATATACCAAGAACAACAACAAAAAATTTAGACTACTCCAGAAGAAAAAACAGTAGGGAAAACTAAGCAAATGAAATGAATAGATACTTCTCAAAATAAGACATACAAATGGCCAGCAAATAAATGAAAAATATTCAACATCTCTTGCTAATACAGGAATGCCAAATAAAATTACACTGAAATTCCATTTTCATTAAGAAAGAATGGCAATTATCAAGAAACCAAATAAAAACAAATACTGTTGAGGCCATGGGGGAAAAGGAACTCTCCTATCTTGTTTTACATTGAGAATGTAAACTAATACAACCACTATGAATCAGTATGGAGATTTCTTAAAATGCTTAAAATAGAAATTCTATTTGATCCAGTTAGAAATTCCATTTCTAGGTAGCTTCCCCAGAGTTAAAGACACCACAGTGCAGTGTTACTTGCATAACCATATTTGCTGCAGCACAGTTATAATAGCTAAATTGTGAAAGTGGCTTATATGTCCATTCACAGAGGAAGGCCTAAAGAAAATGTGGTATTTGTTCACATTGGAGTATTATTAGTCTCCATAAAGAAGGATAAACATAAGTCATTTGTGAAAAGTGGATGCACTTTAAATCCATAATGTTAACTGAACTAACTCAGACATGTAAGCTTCAAAACTGTATAGTTTGTCTTATCTGAGAAACACAAAGTCTAAATAAACCAAAGAACAAAATAAAAGGTAGACAATAGCAAATGGGGAGGTAGATCTCTGGCAAATAGGAAGGTGACTAAGAGATAGAAGGGGGAAGGGGGTGGAAGAGGAGGGAGAATGTACTAAGGAAATAAAAAATTGATTAGACTCATTGATAGGTATTATGTTTATGCTACAATAAATTCTATCATTTTAAAAATTCAAATTAAAAGTTTTTGCTAGGTAATAGAAAAATAGCTCATGGAAAGAAACCTTGCTAAACTTTTTTATTGATTCTGATATTTTATTTGGAGGTTGCTTAGAATATTTTATGTAAGTCATGTCTGACAATAATAATAGTTTTATTCTTGTAACTTTTAAAAAATCTTTTTTTTTTTACATTAAATAGAGCCTTCAGAGCTTCATAGAACTAGAGATAATGGATATTCTTTATTCGTGATCTTCATAGATTTGGCATCCAGGGACATAGATTATGGGATAGAGATTAGCATACCGGAAGTTGAGAACAGGGCTTTTTGGCTCCACCTGTGTGGATAACATAGAATGAAAGAGGACTGGAGTACAAGAGAAGTTAGGTGGTGCCACTGTGTCAGTGACTGGGAGCCATTTTCAAGATGCTCCAAGTCAAGGGAAAGGGAGGAGACTGTACATCTGTACTATCTTCTGGTTGGTTTCAGTTGAAGCGTCGATTTGAGATTGGTAGGTGGTAGAATCCTATTATACATTTTAGAATCATATTATATGTTTCTATGCAGTATATAATTGAATATATATGATTTTGTGTTCACTACTTTAACAAAATATTTTGTATTCAGTACTATAGAAGATAACATAAGAAATTTAAGGAAAAATGCATTTTCTATATCATATTCTTCTCTTCCATAAGACAAAATACTTAGTCTGTAATACAACCATAATTAATATAATTAATAATTAATATTTCCACGTAAGTATCATGGAGAAACTGCAGCATCTTCCTGGAGTATTCTTCCTCCTGTTTTAGCCTAGTTATCTTTTTTTTTTAAATTTATTGGTAAATTTTAGGCATACAGTACAGTTACATTCATCATTGGGATCTTGTACCTTTACATGACAGGTCTTGGTCCTCATTTTTGCCCCTCGTCCCTGTCCTCCCTTCATCCCCTCCTCCCCTCCCCCTTTGCAAACACTTCATTTCCATTTTTCTTTTTCTCATATTTTTTTCTTTTCCCTTATTACCTTTCCCCTACCCTACCCACTTTCCCTACACTTTTAGCCCCTTTCTGCCTATTTCACACTGTCCATTATATCATTAGGATCTTATGTACCATTATAGTTTATTCACACCAGAGAAACTGTTCAGTATTTACACATCTGTGACATTTATTTCACTTAGGAGTATATCCTCAATATGTATCCATTTTCCTATGAATGAATCTAATTTCTCATTCTCTATGGCTGAGTAGTATTCCATTTTATAGAAAAAACACATCTTCTTTATCCAGTTTCCAACTGATGGGCAAATGGCCTGTTTCCAAGTTTTAGCTATTACAAACTGTGCCACTATAAACATAGATGCACATATATCACTGTGATATGATTCTTTTAATTCTTTTGGAAAGATACCCAGCAGAGGGATGGCTGGGTCAAATGGAACCTCTAATCCTAGTTCTTTGTGGTATCTCCATATTGATATCCATAGTGGTTGCACCAGTCGGCACTCCCAACAACAATGGAGAAGAGATCCTTTCTCCCCAGAACCTCGCCAACATTTGTTATTGCTTGATTTCTTAATAGCAGCCATTCTTTGTGGGGTGAGATGGGAATTAGCAGAAAGAATCAACAGCTGGGATCTTATCTTATTAAAAAGCTTCTGCACTGCAAAAGAAACCATCAACAGAACTAAAAGACAACCTACAACATGGGAAAATTTTTACCAGCTGCTTCTCAGACAAAGGACTATTATCTAGAATTTATAAAGATCTCAAAACAATCACCCCCCCAAATATAAAGACCCTGTTCAAAAATGGGCATCTGTAATGAACAGACATTTCTCGGACAAAGAAGTAAAAAGAGCAAGTAAATATATGATAAAATGTTCCACATCACTGGTCATTTGAGAGATGTAGCCTAGTTATCTTTTTACTGCGATTTCAGAGCTCAGATCAATGCTGTTGCCTTAAGAAAGCCATTTTTGGTCCGGGGATTTAGCTCAGCAGTTCGGTGGCCTGCCTTGCAAGTGCAAGGACCGAGTACCAAAAACAAACAAACAAAAAAAAGAAAGCCATTTCTGTCTCTATAGTTGGGTTTATTACCCATTCTATGCTTTCATAGCAGCCATTATATCCACTTCAGAATACTTTTCACAAATTTGCATAAATAATTATGTGGAATTAATACCTATTTTCTCAGATGGATTCTTATTCATATGTAGGGCTTTGTAGATATTAACTCAGTAGGTAGAGAAATAGTAAATGAAAGAACTGCTCTGCCTTGTGATTCTTTGTTCCCAGCTAAAAATATATAAGTAAGGATTTACTTTGAGTCTTTCCAACAAGCTGAAACAGATTACTTCATTGAAATGTTATTTTTTCTTTGAATTTTGAATATGTTGAGTTCTTTCCAGTGTCAGGATATCATCCCTCACTTTTTTTCCTAGATAAAGCTGTCCTTTCCCATTTTGTTTTTGGTTCTTTTGTGTGTGTGGTACTGGGGATCGAACTCAGGACCTTGCACTTGCAAGGCAGGCAGTGGCACCACTGAACTAAATCCCCAGCCCTCATCTGTATTTTTGATGACTAATTTTGGAATGATCAACTAACAGATACTACAGTAAACAAAGAAAAATCACTAAGTTAAGTAAATTTAATGAATTTCTTGGTGCATTTTTCATCTTATTAAAATATATTAATTTGTTCATTCAGTGTCTTGTATGCAAACTAAATTCAGCGCTTTGGTGAAATAATTAGGTTGCATTATTTACCCTTATTAATGATTATAGATCTCTATAGTTGCCAATAATTTCATGACAGATAATTATAAAAAATAAGTATATTTTCTTTGCTAAAAACAAATGTATGAGTTCAAAGTTACCAGAATTTATAAGCAAAGAGAATATAGTTCTTGTGTTCTTCTGGTTTAATTATAATTATTAGCCCATCTTTTTTGGGAAAAATAAAGCACATGTATCAAAACTTTTATCTTAACAAAAATTTTCATGATAACCAGAGAAGGGATCATAATAATGGAACTAGTAAAGGTTCTGTGCCATACATATGCATGGACATGCACACACACACACACACACACACACACACTCATACAGCAAAGAACTACAGGAAGTAGTAAATTCAGCAAAGTTGCACAAAATTAACACACAAAAGAGTAGAACTGCTATATAGAAAGTATGAATTATATGAAATTTAAAAATCTGCACAATAATCCCATTGTTAATAGCTAGATAAGAATATACACTTAGAAATAAATTTAACCAAAGAACTGAAAGATATCTATGGTGAAAAATATAAAACAGTGATGAAAGTAACTGAAGAAAGTACAAAAAAAAGGAAAGGTATCCCATGATCATGGACTGGAAGAATCAATAGTAGGGCAAGGATTTAGCTCAGTGGCCACTGCATCTTACTTGAAAGCACAAGGTCTTGAGTTCAATTCCTGGTGAAAGAGAGAGAGAGAAAGAGAAGAATCAATAGTAAATTGTCCACATTACAGAAAGAGATCTACAGATTTAATGCAATCTCCATAAAAATGCCAGTAACATTCTTTACAGATCTAGAAAAAAAATTCTAAATATGTATACAATGATAAAAATGCTGAATGGACAAAACAATCTTTTGCAAAAAGAGAAAAGCAGAAAATAGTGCACTAATTGACTTCAAAACATATTACCAAGGTATCGTAATATAAATAGGAAGGTAATCATCATAATACAGACACATAGGCTAATGGAACAGAATAGAGTGCATACAAATAAACCCATACTTCCACAGACAAATGATCTGATAAAGATATAAAGAACAAATATTGGAGGAAGGACAGTCGTTTCATTAAATAGAGCTGGGATGATTGTGGATCCACATGCAGAAACATCCAACTGTACCCGCATCTTTCACCAGGTACAAAAATAGACTCAAAATGATTGAGGCTTAAATGTAAGATCTACAATTTCAAAAGTGTTGGAAGAAAATATAAAGGAAGTGCTTCAGGACATGGGAATGTGCAAGATTCCATAGACACAGAAAACAAAAGCAAAAAAAGATTATATAAAGCTAAAAAGCTTCTGTTCAGCAAAGGAAATAATTGACAGAGTGAAACACAATGGAAAGCAGGGAAGAAAATATTTATAAACTATATATCAGACGAAGGACTGACATCCAAATATATGAAGAAGTAAAAAACTAAATATCAGAAAACCAAATAAGATGATTTAAAAATAGATCTAAGCAGATATTTCACAAATGATGACACAAAAATGTGGAACAGGTGTATAAAAAAATGCTCAACATTACTAATCACCAGGAAAATGCAAATGAGCTCCACAGTGGAATAGCACTTCCGAGTAAAAATGGTTATTACTGAGAAAACTAAATGTAAGTTTTGGTGAGGATGGGGAAAAAGGGGAAACCTCTTCACATCTTTGGTGGGAATGCAAGTCAGCATAGCTATTATGGAAAACAGTATGAAGGGTACTCAAAATTTAAAAAAGAGAACTACCATATGATTCAGTAATATCACTCCTGGATACACATCCAAAGGAAATGAAATCAGTAAGTCCAAGAGACAACTGCATTCACATGTGTATTGCAATGCTACTCACAAGAGCTAAGAAACAGAAACAACTTAAAGGTCCATCATCAAATAAATGAATAAAGAAAATGTAGTTCATGTCCGTAATATGGTACTACTCAAATGTAACAAAGAATGAAATTCTGTCATTTACGACAACATGTATGGAGCTGGGGATCATGATGCTAAGTGAAATAACCCAGGCATAGAAAGAAAAGTACCACATGATCTCACTCATAGATACAGTCTAAATACATTGATCTTAAAAAGTTGAGAGAGGATTGGTGGTTACCTGAAGCTAGGAAGAGTCGCTTGCTGGACGTGTGGGAGGATAGGATGGACAGACTTGTCAATTGATTCTAAGTTACAGTTACACAAGAACAAAAAGTTATAGTGTGACTATAGATATGAATTCAGGTGACTATAGATTTCAATAATGTACTGTGCATTTCAAAAATCTAGAAGAAAAATTTTTAATGTTTTCAGTATAAGGTAAAGATAAATGTTTAATCAGATAGATGTTTACCCTCATTTGAACGTTACACTATATATGAGGTGTGATTAAAAATATAGTGAATATTTAAATTTTTTAAATCTATTGCATGCTAAATCCCAGAAGCAGCCTGCATATCCATCAACAGATGATTGGATAAAGAAAATGTGGTATCTATATGTAATAGAATACTACTTAATTATAAGGAATGACTCATTTGAGATATTTGTAGGAAAATGGATGCACCTGAAAATGTAATGTTGAATGAAATAAACCAGATACACAAGCTTAAATACATATGGCATCTCTCATTTCAGTGAAGCACATTACAAACAATGAAAATGATAAAGGATAGATAGAAAATTACAAGAGGATGAATTTCTTGCAACAGGGAAGTGTTCCAAGGGAACAAGGGTGAGGGGTAAAGATGAGGGCAAGGGGAAATAAAAATAAAACTATGCCATGTATAGGAACCTAATAACCCCAATTGATGTAGACATTATAGGCCATAACATAAGCAAATAGCAACAGAAATGAAAGATAGGATGGGGAACTGGAAGAAGGGAAGAATTCAATTAAAAAAGCAAGAAATATGCAGTAATAGGTGCATGCAACTATTCGCAAGACTACTGTGAACCCCATAAACTGCATTTATGTGCACATAAAATAAAAATGTAAAAAAGATTATTACTGTAAAAGACATGATGTCAATAATCTCTCTTAAAGTACTCCCCTCATTTCAGACACACCTATTCCATAATTCTTGACGCTTTCTAAAGCGGTCCAGGTAGTCCTCTGTTGTGAGCGTCTTCAGTTGTATTTTCCTGGCTGTCTTGATGTCCAGAACAGATTCAAAATATTTAACTTCCGTGGTCATTTTGACTTTGGAAAAGAGCCAAAAGTTGCATAGTACCAGATCCTACAAATAAGATGGATGAGGCGACCGAATAACATTTTTATGAGTCTGCTCACACTTCGAAATGACACTCACAAAAGAGGACTTTTAAAGAGCTGCTGCAAAAGTAGCAAGAGTGATGAGATGAGCGTGCTCGAAGTAAGAGAGCATATTTTTTGGGAAATGATTGGCAAGGTGTCTTTATTGTAATAAATATTTTTTGAGTTGGACATTCATCATACAAGTTGATCACACCTCCATACACATATTAATTCATCACCTGATAAAAATGTGTAATTTTTATGTTTCATCTATCAGTTACAACAGTTAATTTTTTTTACATTTTTTAAAAGTGCTATGACTTTATTTTGTGCCTTCCAAGCTGATGATGCTTGACAGATTGGGTAGTTATTTAACTTAAAAATGAAATTGATCCTGTAAATAATAGTTTATCATTCAGACATACAATATTGTTATTTGTTCAAGTCAATTATTTGTATCTTTAGCATACTTTTTGGCTTAAGTCTAAGCAAGGCATATCTTGGAATTCTGACAAGTACTGTAGTGTCTGAGAAATGTATGGGGAAGTCTTTTGAGGTGTAATTGCATGAAAGAAGGAAGCATCAACTGGATTAGAATTGACTGTCAAGGAAAGGGATGTCAGGCAACAAGTATATCAACAAAAACTTGGCCAACAAAAGCAAAGCAAAAACAAAAAAAACAAAAACAAACAAACAAAAAAACTTGGTCAAAAGCAGGGATGAGCAAGACTGAGAGATTTGAATAGGGTCTAGTATTTATTTCCCATTTCAGCTCATTTCATCCTTTAGTCATATCGAAATATCCTAGAGGAGACTCCGTAATTAAAAGGAGAAAATACTGTGCTCTTACAAACTGCTTATGAGATCAGGTAACACAGGCATTTCTTTGGTATTTTATATTATTTGAGATACATATGTATCCTCTGTATGTCATTTGGGAATATAATCAAAGTGGACAGAGGAGTTCTCCATAATCTTTACCACAGAATGCACGTAATCTTTACCACGGGCAGCACTGCACAAAGAGGGCTTAGTGATGGAAACAGTAGACTCAAGGAAACAGCTGATCAACCTAATCCAAGTGGCGGATACTTAGGATGGCAGACAGGGCAGGAAGAGGGCCAATCTTATAGGAGGCGCAATGACTTTCAAGAAACAGCGCCTAGCAGGAATCGCAGAGAGGGCTCTGGTGTGGGAAAGGTTGGAAGATGGATGGAGCTTTCAAGAAAAAGAAATCGAGGAAGACCAAGAAATACAGCAGACGGGGAGTGTGAGTTACTGACACTGGTGAAATATAATTTTAACTTTTGGATTGGAGTCCTTGGAGGAAACAGATAAACATACTTTGAGCAATGAGTTAATTAGTTTTATATTTTGGTATTATAGTAAATTTGGACTATTTCTTGTTTTGTATTCTAGTTTCAACCATTTTTTTTGTTCCATTTTTTTTCTCAAAACAAAGATTTGAAAAAAAAGAAGCAAACTATAATAAAAACTGTGTCATAAACATATGTGAAATAGGACACAGGAGAGAAATTATATTTAACATCTAAAAATATTCTGTGAGGTTTGAGGTTAGGTTAGCTATTCTAATTGGATATAAAATAAATTTTGAGTATTATAGTAGCTGAAGGGAATAATATGAAAAGTTGTACACTTATTTTATATCTTTAGGTGATCTAACTTTAAAAAAATATTTTCTTTTATAAGCAACACATAGATGCACTGCATTTAGATAATCCCAGCAGTACTGTGCGTGCACGTGCGCATGCACACACACACACATTCACACACGCATGCACACACAAATTGTGCTTTTTTTTTTCCTGTCAGAAGTAAGAGCTGTAACATGTTTCCTTGAATTCTTTTTTCTATGTGTTTTTCAATCTCTTCTTCATACCTAAGCGTGAGGCCATGAAAGATATACATAAGAAATCTTCTGTGGAGGAGTTCTGAGATAAATCAACTTTGTCCTTGGGGATTATAATTTCTTTATTAAAAAAGTTTTGAAAGATGTTATCTAAAATGTCAACATATACCTTGAGTTGGAGAATAAACTTTTTTAGATTGCTGTACTTTTCAAATTTTTAACACTGACTACCCTACCTTAAACTAAAAATAAAACAAAACGGAGTGTTAATTTACATAAATAATACCATTGACATAAAGGGAGAGAGAAAAAGAAGACCCTAAAGCACACTCAAAATTTTCAGCCTTCTCGGTAATATTTGGGTGGTCAAAATCTCTTAGAGACTTATATAAAATTGTTCAATGGCACTAATATACTACATATATCTTGGTTTTCTCAGTTCTATAAATAATTTCTGATTTTAAGTCAGAAGACAGTCAGTAGACTAATTTTCTCTAATAATTTTATCCCTTTTTTTCACAGATAAGCTTAAAGGTGAAGCATAATTCACCAGGCTTGTCATCGGACTATGTTTGAAACATTTTTGAATCTAAGATGAGGAAGTTAACCCACCCTAAATATAGAATGTTTGGAGGTTTGTTGACTTGTCACAGAAAAAGAAGTCAGTGAGAGGTATCAGATGGAATTTATTGGACATAAATTAAAAGTTATATACCTAAATAAATAGAGGAGGGGGGAGAGACTTTTTGAGCTAGAGGTAGCATTTAGGTATCTTTTAAAGGATGATGTAGGATATATATTTCTGTTGTTTGTCTGGATGCCCATCAGGCAGGTTATGTTAGAATATAAATTACTAATATGTGCTTAAAGTTGAAATATGTTGCTCACTAATATTGTTTTTTTTGAAAATGGAGGAAGCATAATTTATATTTAAAAGGCCCAGAGCCCAATTTACACCCTTTTCATATCTGTAAGACCTTTAGAAAAATTTTTGAGTCAGTTTCCAGGAAAGGAAAAGTATTTTGAGTCCTAACACTGCATTTTTCTTAAAAGTACATTTTTAAAATCTATATTTCCTTATCTTCTTTCTCTTTTAAAAATACTTTTCTATTCTGTTTCATTTCTCCTCCTGCAATTTTGATCTTTCATTTTTAACGGGGTGGAGAAGGCCTGATGGTCTGTCTTTGTGTAATTGCTTTCAGTTGAGGAAGGGCATTGATCTTGTCTAGCCAAGGTTCAAAAATCTTACTGGATAATTTAAAGGAGACATGAAAGTAATGGGCTTTATTTTTGAGGAACTATAATCTTTTGATGATGGTAAAAGTCTACAAAAGAGGACAAATATATTAGCAAGTATTGATGCTTAAAATTTATTTTATGACCATGTTAAATAAGCAACAAGCAGAAACTGAAAAGTAGTTATTGAAAAACAATGGCTTTAAAAAGACAGTGGTATTTGTCATAAGCCTTTTGTCTTTAATATTTACCTCTATTTATTTAGAGATGTTTATCCAAATGCATGATAGTTGGAGTTTAAGAACACACAGACTCTTCCCTGTTTTGTTAATAAGAAATCTAACATCCTCTTATTTTAATTATAACACCTGACTGAATATGTTAAATAAAAATATCTATTTTAACATTTGAACACTAAAATCTTTATTATAGGGCTCTATTTTGTAGACTGAAGGCCTTTTGTAATAACTGGTTCTTAATAATATAAACATATAGTGAGGAAGTCTGCTATTGCCTGTTTTGTTCAGCATAGTTCTTAAAATTTTACCTGCAGAAACTAGACATGAGAAAAAAATAAAAGGGATATGGATAGGGAAGGAACAAGCAATAATATAATTTACAGATGACATGATCTTCTACATAGAAAACCTCAAAAACTCCATGAAAACACCTAGAACTAGTAATCAAATTTAGTAGTATAGCAGACTAGAAAGTCAACACTCAAAAAGCAATAGTGTCCCTTTACACTAATAAGAACCTCACCAAGAGGGCATTGACTGGCTCTGGTTCTCTGGGGTCTAATCATCCTCGTGCTTAGGAGGCTGAGTGACTCTCTGCAGTAGTGGGATCCTTTTAGAGGGGTGTGATCATGTCTTGGGTCCTGGCTGACCTTGGAAGGCAAGGGTCAAAACATTGACTGTCCTTTCAGACCAGTTACCTTTTTTTTAGCTTGGATCTATAAGCATCAGTTGTTAAATACCCAGAAAGTCAGTTGTACCAGTCTTGAAGTGGAAACACTAGTTTTTAATCTTAACTATTATAATCTTTTTTGAATATTAGGTAATTTGAAAATTTAAAATATGACTATGAAACAGCTACTTCTTTTATTAAGTAGGGTTATCATTAGTAGTAAGAACCAGTGTCATATATTTTTTTGTGTTGTAAGTGATAACATATCATCTTAACATATTGCTTAAATTGTGTTTTAGAAGTCATATTTTTGTAGAATGTTAGATAACATTTCAGTGTTTTTCAAGAAAAAATTTAAGTCAAGAGAAAATGTATTATTTTAGCATAGCAATTTTGTTGATATTATGGTAGAACTAGTAGCTCTTTGTTATTATTTTTAAAACCTATTGAAATTTTTATTTTGTCAATAGGTTGCCTTTATCTAACTTTAAAATATTAAATGTCATAAATTTTTATCTAAATTTGTTAATTTTTAATAAAGAATCTTAAGTATAATATCTGTTTACACATGCGCTTGACAGTTTATTAATGCCTGATCTTTAATCATTATAAAGACATTATCTCAGCTGTATAATAGTCACATCTATCATAATTTAATTATGTAATAACACACACAAATCTGAAAAACTTTATCATCATAAAAACTTCAGTCTGGAGGTCATCAGTATGGTAAAATGCTATTCTAAGTTCCACATCTTAGAAGGCTTTTGTACTTGGAAAACACAAGTGCATTTGTCATCAGATTAGCAATAATTCTGCATATCAATCTTTATATATATTTAATATTTACTTTTAAGGTGAAATTCAAATTTTAACAAGTTTGTATGACCTAACTGTACAGACAAGAATTAACTTTTAAGGTAATTCAAATTTTAACAAGTTTGTATGATCTAACTGTACAGACAAGAATTAAAGGACACTCTTGCATTTCTGTAATCCCAGTACTTGGAACACTAAAGCAGGAGGATCACTGCAAGTTTGAGGCCAGCCTGGGGTACAGAGTGAGTTCAAGGCCAGTGTGAACTACATATTGAAACTATGTCACAAGCAAACAAAGAAGGACTTCCTTGGGACTCGTATGGAAACTGCTAATGACCACGAATAGACATATTACCCAATACATAAATGTATCTCACTTACATAATAGCAGAATATTTGTTTAAACAAACCCATAGATACAGATCAAATTTTATTTTTTAAATTTTTGATGTAGATCAAATTTTAAATGGAAGGACCAAATTCAAAAAGATACAAAAGCTTTGATAATTTTGCATGGCTAAAGTATAGATGTAATGTGTACTGAAAGACAGCACTTATTAGTCATTTTGTATGCATTAAATTTATGTCATCTTACCTCTATAAGGTTCAGTTTAAAGTTTAGGTTCACAGCATATTTTGTCTTTAGATGTACATAAATTTCTAGTCCCAGATATAGGGTGTGTTATAAATTAAAATAATGGATGTCAATTAAATCAATTATAGACTTATTATTTGAATTAATATTAACTTGTAAACCTTAGGGGTTTTTTGTTGTTTGTTTGTTTGATTTTTGGTTCCAGGGATCAAACTCAGGACTTCGTGCTTGCAAAGCAGGCAGCAGAACCACTGAGCTAAATCTCCAGCCCTAAACTCAGTTTTTTAAGTAAAAAAATCTAAGAGTGGAAAATACAAGTTATCTTAGTACAATGTAAAACTTTTAATCACATTTTTGTAAATTTAATCAAAATCATTTTAATACCTTAAAATATTATTATTAAGACATAAAAAACTAATCTTTTGAATACAGCCAATTTAATTATGTATAATAACTTTTAAACATATGTTAGGGTGGGGCTTAATAAGACTCTGGGAAAAAAAAACAGAGAAACCACCCTTTAGTGGTGAAAATTGAAGCAATTGTTTTAAGCAGATACTTTTTTAGCTACAGAGGGGAGTTTTATCTGGTAGTTTTCCAGGCCCAAAGGTCCCCACTTAGGGGAAATTTTTCTAAACATTATTTTTGTGTAAAGTAAAGTATTTGAAATTTAACTGTTGGTCAACTTGAGATAATCTTAAAAATTTTCAACATATTAATACTTTATTTTTTCAGCTTTAATTGAGTTTATTAATACATTTTAGGGATACAGTACAGTTACATTTATTGTTGGGATCTTGTACCTCTACATGACAAGTCTTGGTTCTCATTTTTTCCCCTTGTCCCTGCCCTCTCTTCACTCCCTCCTCCCCTCCCCATCTACAAACACTTTATTTCTATCTTTTCATTATCTCACATTTTTTTCTTTTCCCTTATTATTCTTCCCCTACCCATCCCACCTTCCCTACACCTTTAGCCCCTTTCTTCCCATTTCACAATGTCAGTAATCTTATTAGGATCTTATGTATTATTGCAGATTATTCACACCAGAGAGACTATTAGGTATTTACACATGTGTGCCTTATTTATTTCACTTAGGACTATATCTTCAATATGTATCCATTTCCCTATGAATGAATCTATTTTCTCAGTCTTTATGGCTGAGTAATATTCCATTTCATAGAAAAACCACATCCTCTTTATCCAGTTTCCAATTGATGGGCAAATAGGCCGTTTCCCAGTTTTAGCTATTACAAACTGTGCCGCTATGAACATGGGTGCACATACTTCTCTGTGATATGATTCTTTTAGTTCTTTTGGAAAGATACCCAGCAGAGGGATACTTTATAAATTACATTTAATAAACCAAATACATTTCTATTAGCCTTAAGAAGCTGAGTATTTGAATTTATATTTAGCTACTAATAATTTATAAGCATTACTCTTAATTTTACTTATTTATTTATTTTAACAATTATTTTATTTTATGTATGTATGTATTTATTTATTTATTTTTTTTTTGGTACCAGGGATTGAACTCTGGTCCTTGCGCTTGTGAGGCAGGCGGCAGAGCCACTGAGTGAAGTCCCTAGCCCTAACAATTATTTTAGATGATTTATGAGGACTAATGTATAACATAATTAAACTTTTAAATCACATGATATGCTATCTTTACCCAAGGAAAAAAATTTTAAGTTATTGTTCACAGAAAACAATAGGCTTTGTATTTATAAGGCCAGTTTTAAAAAGATAAATATTACCTTGATTGGCTAATAACCTGAAGAAAAACATGTCACACCAACTTTAAAAACATCTTTACTCTTATTTTACCAAACAATTTAAATTAGCCGATTGTTAAGCTATTGAACAAAAACCATTTGGGATAATGTCAAGAGTGTCCATTTATCTGTAAGCCAGTGTTATAGTCAATATTTGAGAGACAACAGATTTAATGCAGGAAACAGAAATTTACAAGAGCAGCTGAGGATATTTTCCCAGAAAGTCAAATGTAGAAGAGTACAAGAAATCTGTCCCAGCACTAAAGCTCTGAAGAATCCAGCCAAGGACCAGCATCCCACTACAATGCCCCATTTGAGTCCAGCAGAAGGCATTGATCCCACTGCAATATCCCATGCAAGTCCATGAGGTCTGTGACATAAGGCTGGAGGATCTTCACCAGAGAGCCCAAGGGCTAGAGCTGTAGGATAGAAAATCTGCATAGGCAGTCCAGAAGGCCAGTGCTGGAAACCTATGTCTGTGCAAAAATCCAGGAGATGATGCTCCACATGATGGTATAGACTGATGCTCAGCAGAAGTGAATAGCCAAAGCTTCTCCAAAAGAAAGCAGCTGGATCCTTCAGTGCAGAGGAGCAGAGGATCCCCAAGGAGCTTGAGCTGTCCTGTAGCTCTGCCCCTTCAGATCAGAGGAACCTCCAGCTGCCATAACACACCCCCCTCCACAGCCTTTGGCAGCTGGGTCATTACAGAACTGCAGAGGGGAAATAAGTCAGAAAAGCCAATGTTCTGAGCTCCAGAACATAGAGCAGAAGTGAACAAGAGAAAGAGGGCTTCTCTAAGGCTCCTACATAAAAACCAAGGCCCACTGGAAAAGTGAAGAAAATCTCTGTAACAAAGGCACACCAGACCACTGTAGTGGGGAAGTTGGAGTTATCAACACCTCCCATCAGATCCTGGACTATTTTCAGGGGAAGGACAGCTGGAACCTTCAGTAGAATCTTGTGGGGTTCAGCCCAGCAGGAGGTCAGAGAGCTCAACTTGAACCTTGCAATGGAAATTAGCCTGACTCTCATGGGATAGCTACTGGCTTGCTGAGACTAATTAATTTAGATCTGCACACTCCTGCCCACACTTTCTACTGTGACCAGAGAGAGATATCCTGGGACACTTTATTTATGTTTATTTAATTTTTTATCATCAAAGTAATTTTTTCTCTTATTTTTAATAATTTTTTAATTGTAATTTTTTCTTTCCTTTTTTCAGTTATTTTTCCTCTTATTTTCTTTTTCTTTTTATTCTTTCCTTCCATCTCTCTCCTGCTGTCTCCCACCTTGTTCTCCATTTTTCTGTCTTTTTATTCCTGTTCCTGTCCTAATTCAAATTTTTATTTTTCTCTCTTTTTCCTTCTCTTGATTGTCATTAGTTTTAAAGGAATGTGAATACAATTTCTAGCCTGCTTATTGCTATTAGATTGTTCTGTTCTTGTGTATGTTCTTTCATTCTGTCTTCTCCAATCATCTTCAACACCTTCCTAGAGTTTATATGATCTTTCTATGTCCTCTGGCCTCACTTCTTATTTCCATATTCTACCTATCTACCCCTCCTTCCCCAACTCCTTCTAAGTCCCAATCCCAAAGGGTAAAGTTGCTGTATTGAAGATTTTATGCACTATAAATATATTTTGGCCTGGTGTTTGATTCTGATTGAATTCTCATGTTTAAAGGTGATAGATTAATAACTACCACAAATTGTCATTCTCTAAACTGTGATTGATGTTATTGTTGTTGCTAATTGTATTATATGGGCTAAGGTGCTGTGGCTGATCTAAACAGTTGTCCTTTCTAGTATACTGAAAAATGAGATTGCCTAAGAGTCAGTAGAGACTCAAAACCTAAAGACTAGCTATACCTGGAAGACACCTCTGAGAAGCAATCATTCCATAAAGGTTCTAAATGCAAACAACAAAGATACTTACAATAAGGAATGTTGAATTATCGACCCAAGAATGTACCAAAACCAAAACCAAAATGTACCAACAATAAAAATAGAAATGAGAAGAGACCTAAGCAGGGCACAAAATCAGACTCCCAGCTCACCAAAGGCAAATTCTGAGGAAAACGAGGTGGAAAAATGTGCTGATCAATCATCTGGACACCCTGAACTGATGGCACAGGAAGTAACAAAATGAATGAGGCTCTAGAAAAATTCAAAACAGAAATAATTTCCTAGATAACCACAAAAATGGTGAGCAGAATGAAAGACATGATTAGAATCTCTCAAACAAAAACAGATAAAAAATAGAAGAGCTTAGGGCCATGATAGGAGCCATGAATGCCTAGCATAGGAGAGAAATGGAAACCATGCATACAAAACATAGAAAAGAAAGGAATCCATGAAACAGATTCAGATATCCAGGAGATTAAAACCTCTATTAAAAGTATACACAGCAGACTGAGTCAATCTGAAGGCAGAATATAAGATATAGAAGACAGGATGGCGGTAAGTAACCATGAAAAGAGAGCTCTCTTAAAAATAGTAAAGGACCAGAAGAAACCAATCCAACATCTCCTAGATGTTGCAAAGAAGGAGAATAAAAGACTGATAGGAGACAATGAAAAAACAGGAAAAGTACAAATGACATAAAAAAACTATTCACAGAACTAATGACAGAAAACTTCCCAAACAGAGCAAAAGAATTTGACATACAGATAAGTGAGGCATGATAAATAAAAATATCTATACCTAGACATATAATAATCAAGATCCCAGAAATCCAACAGAAGAACAAAATCCTATAGGCAGTTAGAGAAAAGAAACAAATCACATGCAAAGGAAAGCCCATCAGAATCACAGCAGACTTTTCAACAAAAACTCTCAAGTCAAGGAAAGCCTGGAGTAAGGTATTTCAAACTCTAAAAGAAAACAACTTCCATTTTCTTATATCCTCATTGATCTCTTTTTTTCAGAGTGCTGTACTTTTCAGTGTAGAGGTCTTTAGCTTCTTTTGTTAGATTGATTCCTAGATACATCATTTTTTTTTTGTATGCTATTGTGAAAGGAATTGTTTCCCTAATTTCTTTCTCAGTGAGTCTGTTATTTGTGCACAAGAAGGCTATTGATTTTTGGGTGTTGACCTTGTATCCACCTACTCTGCTAAAAGTGTCAAGTCTAGAAGTCTTTTGGTAGAGTTTTTTGTGTCTTCAATGTAGAGTATTAGTCTAGAAGTCTTTTGGTAGAGTTTTTTGTGTCTTCAATGTAGAGTATTACATCATCAGCAAATAATGGCAGTTTAACTTCTTCCTTTCATAACTTTATTGCTTTAATTTCT
>NW_022900949.1:65230356-65230779 GCF_012274545.1 Fukomys damarensis | reverse complement strand
AATACAAGAGGAAGAGATGACAATCATAAATATATATGCACCAAATGCTAATGCCCCCAACTACACAAAATAAATATTAATGGACATGAAAAACCAAATAAGCACTAATACAATTGTACTGAGGGACCTCTACCCTACTGTCACAAATAGATCATCTAGACAAAAAAATCAACAATGAAATACTAGAAATGAATCAAGCTTTTGAACAAATGTAATTAATAGATGTCTAAAGATTGTTCCACCCCACAAAATCAGAATATACATTTTTTTGCTGCACATGGGTCATTCTCCAAAATAGACCACATGCTAGCTCATAGAATATATTAAGTAAATGCAAAGAAATTGAAGTTATCCCTTGTATATTATCAGACCACAGTACAATTAAACTGGAGATCAATAGCATAAAAAACCACAAGAACTACA
>NW_022900949.1:65208283-65226935 GCF_012274545.1 Fukomys damarensis | reverse complement strand
GTCAGAAAAGCCAATGTTCTGAGCTCCAGAACATAGAGCAGAAGTGAACAAGAGAAAGAGGGCTTCTCTAAGGCTCCTACATAAAAACCAAGGCCCACTGGAAAAGTGAAGAAAATCTCTGTAACAAAGGCACACCAGACCACTGTAGTGGGGAAGTTGGAGTTATCACCACCTCCCATCAGAACCTGGACTATTTTCAGGGGAAGGACAGCTGGAACCTTCAGTAGAATCTTGTGGGGTTCAGCCCAGCAGGAGGTCAGAGAGCTCAACTTGGGCCTTGCAATGGAAATTAGCCTGACTCTCATGGGATAGCTACTGGCTTTCTGAGACTAATTAATTTAGATCTGCACACTCCTGCCCACACTTTCTACTGTGACCAGAGAGAGATATCCTGGGACACTTTATTTATGTTTATTTAATTTTTTATCATCAAAGTAATTTTTTCTCTTATTTTTAATAATTTTTTAATTGTAATTTTTTCTTTCCTTTTTTCAGTTATTTTTCCTCTTATTTTCTTTTTCTTTTTATTCTTTCCTTCCATCTCTCTCCTGCTGTCTCCCACCTTGTTCTCCATTTTTCTGTCTTTTTATTCCTGTTCCTGTCCTAATTCAAATTTTTATTTTTCTCTCTTTTTCCTTCTCTTGATTGTCATTAGTTTTAAAGGAATGTGAATACAATTTCTAGCCTGCTTATTGCTATTAGATTGTTCTGTTCTTGTGTATGTTCTTTCATTCTGTCTTCTCCAATCATCTTCAACACCTTCCTAGAGTTTATATGATCTTTCTATGTCCTCTGGCCTCACTTCTTATTTCCATATTCTACCTATCTACCCCTCCTTCCCCAACTCCTTCTAAGTCCCAATCCCAAAGGGTAAAGTTGCTGTATTGAAGATTTTATGCACTATAAATATATTTTGGCCTGGTGTTTGATTCTGATTGAATTCTCATGTTTAAAGGTGATAGATTAATAACTACCACAAATTGTCATTCTCTAAACTGTGATTGATGTTATTGTTGTTGCTAATTGCATTATATGGGCTAAGGTGCTGTGGCTGATCTAATCAGTTGTCCTTTCTAGTATACTGAAAAATGAGATTGCCTAAGAGTCAGTAGAGACTCAAAACCTAAAGACTAGCTATACCTGGAAGACACCTCTGAGAAGCAATCATTCCATAAAGGTTCTAAATGCAAACAACAAAGATACTTACAATAAGGAATGTTGAATTATCGACCCAAGAATGTACCAAAACCAAAACCAAAATGTACCAACAATAAAAATAGAAATGAGAAGAGACCTAAGCAGGGCACAAAATCAGACTCCCAGCTCACCAAAGGCAAATTCTGAGGAAAACGAGGTGGAAAAATGTGCTGATCAATCATCTGGACACCCTGAACTGATGGCACAGGAAGTAACAAAATGAATGAGGCTCTAGAAAAATTCAAAACAGAAATAATTTCCTAGATAACCACAAAAATGATGAGCAGAATGAAAGACATGATTAGAATCTCTCGAACAAAAACAGATAAAAAATAGAAGAGCTTAGGGCCATGATAGGAGCCATGAATGCCTAGCATATTAGAGAAATGGAAACCATGCATACAAAACATAGAAAAGAAAGGAATCCATGAAACAGATTCAGATATCCAGGAGATTAAAACCTCTATTAAAAGTATACACAACAGACTGAGTCAATCTGAAGGCAGAATATCAGATATAGAAGACAGGATGGTGGTAAGTAACCATGAAAAGAGAGCTCTCTTAAAAATAGTAAAGGACCAGAAGAAACCAATCCAACATCTCCTAGATGTTGCAAAGAAGGAGAATAAAAGACTGATAGGAGACAATGAAAAAACAGGAAAAGTACAAATGACATAAAAAAACTATTCACAGAATTAATGACAGAAAACTTCCCAAACAGAGCAAAAGAATTTGACATACAGATAAGTGAGGCATGATAAATAAAAATATCTATACCTAGACATATAATAATCAAGATCCCAGAAATCCAACAGAAGAACAAAATCCTATAGGCAGTTAGAGAAAAGAAACAAATCACATGCAAAGGAAAGCCCATCAGAATCACAGCAGACTTTTCAACAAAAACTCTCAAGTCAAGGAAAGCCTGGAGTAAGGTATTTCAAACTCTAAAAGAAAACAACTTCCATTTTCTTATATCCTCATTGATCTCTTTTTTCAGAGTGCTGTACTTTTCAGTGTAGAGGTCTTTTGCTTCTTTTGTTAGATTGATTCCTAGATACATCATTTTTTTTTGTATGCTATTGTGAAAGGAATTGTTTCCCTAATTTCTCTCTCAGTGAGTCTGTTATTTGTGCACAACAAGGCTATTGATTTTTGGGTGTTGACCTTGTATCCACCTACTCTGCTAAAAGTGTTAAGTCTAGAAGTCTTTTGGTAGAGTTTTTTGTGTCTTCAATGTAGAGTATCACATCATCAGCAAATAATGGCAGTTTAACTTCTTCCTTTCATAACTTTATTGCTTTAATTTCTTTTTTGTCTAATTGCTATAGCTAATGTTTCCAGAACTGTATCAAAGAGGAGTGGTGGAATACTACTCAGCCATAAAGAACGAGAAATTAGATTTATTCATAGGAATATGGATGCATATTGAGGATACACTCCTAAGTGAAATAAATAAGTCACACATGTGTAAATACCAAATAGTTTCTCTAGTGCAAAAAACTATAATAGTACATAAGATCCTGGTGAGATAATTGACAATGTGAAATAGGAAGAAAAGTGCTAAAGGTGTAGGGACAGTGGAAAGGGTAGGGGAAAGGTAATAAGGGAAAAGAAAAATATATGAGAAAATGAAAAATGGAAATAAAGTTTTTGTAAATGAGGAGGGGAGGAAAGGGTGAAGGGAGGGCAGGGACAAGGGGAAAAAATGAGAACCAAGACCTGTTATGTAAAGGTATAAAATCCCAATAATGAATGTAACTGTACTGTATACCTAAAATGTACCAATAAACTCAATTAAAAAGAAAAAAGAAAAAAAAACAAACAATTTCCAACCTAGACTGATGTATCCTGCAAAACTAGCTTTCAAAATGGATGGGGGAATAAGATAATTTCATGACAAAGAACACCTGAGAAATTTCATGAATACCAAACCAACACTCCAAACAATTCTAAACAATATCCTGGAAAAAGACAATGAAGATTACAACTCCATAAGGTCCAAGAGAGCAAATCCACCAGACAAGGTAAGAAATTAAAGGGAGAGGATGAAAAAAAAAAATAAATAAAAGAGCCAACAACAGGAAAATAACATGACAAGGATAAGTCAATACATGTCAGTTATTACCATCAATGTTAATGGCCTTAATTCATCAATCAAAACAAATTGACTGGCAGAATAGATTAAGAGGCAAAATCCAACAACATACTGCAAACAAGAAACCCACTTAATTCACAAGGAAACTCATAGACTGAAAATAAAAGGATGGAAAACAGTTCTCCATGTGACAGAAACCTGGAAAAAAGCAGGGATATCTACCTTATTTGCAGACAAAGTAGATTTTAAACCAAAACTAATCAAGGGAGACAAAGGAGGTCACTACATCCTTATAAAGGGAACAATACAAGAGGAAGAGATGACAATCATAAATATATATGCACCAAATGCTAATGCCCCCAACTATTAATGGACATGAAAAACCAAATAAGCACTAATACAATTGTACTGAGGGACCTCTACCCTACGGTCACAAATAGATCATCTAGACAAAAAAAATCAACAATGAAATACTAGAAATGAACCAAGCTTTTGAACAAATGTAATTAATAGATGTCTAAAGATTGTTCCACCCCACAAAATCAGAATATACATTTTTTTGCTGCACATGGGTCATTCTCCAAAATAGACCACATGCTAGCTCATAGAATATATTAAGTAAATGCAAAGAAATTGAAGTTATCCCTTGTATATTATCAGACCACAGTACAATTAAACTGGAGATCAATAGCATAAAAAACCACAAGAACTACATAACAAATGGAAATTGAATAACACCCTCCTGAACAACCAATGGGTCACAGAGGAAATTAAAGAATGAATTTTAAAAAATAAAGAATAAATTAGACAGTTTCTACAGTTAAGTGATAATGCCAATGCAACATACAGGAATCTATGGAACACAATTAAAGCAATTCTACGAGGGAAATTAATAGCAGTAAATGCCTGTACCAGGAAAACAGAGTGAGCTCAAATAAACGATCTAATGCTGAACCTTAATCTTCTAGAAAAAGAAGAGTAAGACAGACCAAAAGCTCGTACAAGGGAGGAAATTATAAAGATCAGAGCAGAAATCAATGCAATAGAGACTAAGAGAATGATACAAAAAAGATCAATGCATCAAAGAGTTGCTTTTTTGAAAGAATAAATAAAATTGACAAACCCTTAGCCAACCTTATCAAAAAAAGGAAAGAAAAGGCTCAAATTCACACAATTAAGAATGAAAAAGTTTCAGTACAACAGATCCAGCAGAAATCCAGAGGATTATCAACACTTACTTCAAAAACCTATACTCTAATAAAATGGAAAATACAGAAAAAATGAACAGATTCTCTATGTATGAATTACCAAAGTTGAACATAGAAGATATAAAAATTCTAAACACCCCAATTACATTCAGTTAAATTGATACTGTAATTAAAGGTTTACCAACAAAGAAAAGCCCGGGTCCTGGTGGATTCACCACTGAATTTTACAAGACATTTAGAGAATATCTATTTCCACCACTCTTTAAACTCTTCAATGAAATTGAAAGGGAAGCAATTCCAAATTCATTCCTGGAAGCAAGTGTTTCTTTGATTCCAAAACCAGGGAAAGACCCAACCAAACAAGTGAACTACAGGCCAGTCTCCCTAATATAGATGCAAAAATCCTCAATAAGACACTGGCAAACAGAACACAGAGGGTGGTCGAGAAGATCATACACCCTAACCAAACTGGTTTTATCCCAGGAATGCAAAGATGGTTCAACACATGTAAATCAATACATGTAATGCACTATATTAACAGAGTCAAGGACAAAAAACATAAAGAAAGACACAACCAAACAAGTGAACTACAGGCCAGTCTCCCTAATATAGATGCAAAAATCCTCAATAAGATACTGGCAAACAGAACACAGAGGGTGGTCGAGAAGATCATACACCCTAACCAAACTGGTTTTATCCCAGGAATGCAAAGATGGTTCAACACATGTAAATCAATACATGTAATACACTATATTAACAGAGTCAAGGACAAAAACATATGATCATCTCAGATGCACAAAAAGCATTCAACAAAATTCAACACCCATTCATGAAAAAAAAAAAACCTACAGAAAATTCGAATAGATTGTCTTTATCTCAACCTGATAAAGGCTGTCTATGAAAAGTCATCATACTAAAGGGTCAAAAACCGAAAACCTTCACACTAAAACAAGACATCACCACTTCTGTTCAATATAGATTTGGAAACATCAGCCACAGTCATTCAACAAGAGAAAAAAATAAGCAGAATAAAGATAGGAAACAAAGAAGTTAAACTGTCATTCTTTTCTGATGATATGATATTTTACACAGAAGATCCAAAAAACTCTGCCATATTCACCCATGTTTATAGTGGCACAGTTTGTAATAGCCAAAATTTGGAAACAGCCTAATTTCCCATCAACTGGACACTGGATACAGAAGATGTGGCTTTTTAAAGATAAAATGGAGTACTACTATAATGAGAAACTAGATATTTATTGCTAAGTGGATGCACATTGAGGCCATACTCTTAAGTGAAGGTAATGAATCACACATATGTAAATATTAAATAGTTTCTCTGGTGTGAAAATCTAAAAGTGTAAATAAGAAACAAAATTGAAGAGGACTGTAATACTGATTATGTCCAAAGTAGGCTGTGAAGAGTTAACCTCACATCTGGCTGGTTTACAGAAATGAATCTGGTTAAAGCCTACATGCTAAGGTCAAAGTAAAACCTTCCCACAAGTAAAACCTTCAGACTAGAAAGGCAATGTTCTAATTACAATCATATATTTTGTCTATTCGGTTCCTAATTTTAGAATGCTTTGTCTTGTCTTTTATGAGCCTTGTTTACACTAAGTTCCATAGAAATCACACATCGCCTTTATCTCAATTGATTGCCAAGAAAAATCAGTACCTGGGACTGTCCTGTGCCCTTCTCAGTTGCACCGGCATTGGTCATCCTGGCACCCTGCTTTCTGTCTCTTAGTTCTGTCTCTTAGTGTATCTTTTTCTCAGGCTTTCATCATACACTGGGCAGGAAGTTACCAGTACCTGACTACAGGAGAACTGCTCTAACACAAAATGTATAATTGATAGATTGTTTAATAGGAAGAAAAGGTCTAAAAGAGTAGAAGAGGTGGGAGAGATAGAGGAAAGGTAAAAAGGGAAAAGAAAAAAATATGTGAAAAGCAAAATCATGGAAACAACCTTTCTTGTACTAGTGTTGTAATACCTCTTCTTCTGGTAACTTATTTGATGTCTTTAAAACATCCTTTGTAATGAAACAGTGAATGTAAGTAATGTGTTGCCTTGATTTCTGTGAGCTGTTACAGCAAATTATCAAATAGAAGACAGGGGAGCTGAAAATCCCCAATCTGTGGGCAACCTGGGGATCCACTACTTGCAGTTGGTGTGTGAAGGTAGGACTTGGGAGTAGGCATGTGGCATTGAGTGCCTCACCCATGAAATCTGTGCTAACTCTGTGTAGTTAGTGTCAGAATTAAATTAAATTAGAAGATACCTAGTTAATGTTCAGGGAATTGGAATGTTCCTTGTTGGCTTGGAAAAAGTCCTACACATTCTGTGTCAGAAGTATGGTAAGTAGAGAAACAGTGTTTTTTGTTTGTTTGTTTGTTTTTTACATTAGTAGAATACATGGAGAAAGTAAACTTTCAAAGAAGACTGAATGAAAACTATTGAAGTTAGCAGGATTCAGAATGTGTAACTGAGGTAATCTGTTTCAATAATAATTCATTTCCCAAGTCAAAAGTGAGTCATTTGTGGCTGAACACTCATATGAATTTAGATATCATAAAAAAGACTGCAGAGATGTTCTAGATCAAGGTGGCAGCATCTTACAATATGCTGACCATGGACCTGGGAGCATGATAAATAAATTTTAGAAAAATAGAAACTCTGGCCCAGATAAGATTGAGCCAGCAATTTCAAAGGGCATATTGTAAAAAGAAACAAGTCCTCAGATTGAAAAATTTAGACTCAGAAATACAGATTAATTGCCAACCTCACCTGGAAATTTGTTAATGGGCTCAGTGGGAATGTTTTAAGTATATGAAAAAGAAAAAAGAGATGCTAATGGAGCAGGAACCACCTAGGAAGTAGTAAAGGTAATGACAGCTTCCTTTAAACTTGTGAGGAATCTTAAGAAGATTGTCAAGGTTTCCTTTAACAGGCATTAGAGACTCTGCCCACAGTGTTCTATAGAAAAAACATCAGCCTGGAACAAGGCGGAAGAACAGATATAAATAGATACAATCCACATGAAATAATCGATTTAAATATGTTGACTGATACCTATAATTATTTCTTCAACTATTTTCTGTTGGTTACTGATTGGCATGATAGGTTAAATTGCTTATACAAGGTGATGTGGAAAGGGCCTCTGTTACCAGAAGTTTAATTTATTTCTGTGGCTTTTCCTTGTTGCTTTTATATGACCTGAATTCTGTGGCATGTTGGTGACAGTCCATCTCTGCTCTCACAGAGCATATGCCTGTGGTATTTGATAATGTGGCTTAAGTTCTCAAAATCTTTATGTTCCTCTTGAATTTATGCTTGTTAGCCACCCACACATAACCCTATTTTTAGTCCTTCAAAAACCAGGAACTGTTTCTTCCTGAACAGCGGACCTTTGTTGGTTTTTCTTCATAGTTTTAGCTGACTTCAGGCATCTTGAATAACTCATTTTCCCAGAGTTTCAATATGACAACAGAGGCTCAGACAAAGACTTCTTCCAAAAGAGGAGGAGTCCTGAAGAGACCACTATGTCTGGCTTTAAGGACAAAATCAAGTTTAAATCAGGAGGGGACACAAATAGGAGAAAGATAATGGGAGAGAATTGCCCCCCTCCTGCAGAGATTGGGACTAACCTATGTAATCAAATACAGCCTCATTATTTGCACAATGTATGCCTATGAGTGTATTTCTAGTGTTTTTCCTCCTCACTGTCTTTAGATTATGTTTCTTACGTGGCTATTGTAAGTATATCACTGGGTTTTATGGCATAGAAACATGTTGTTTTATGGCATTGAGCACTCTATTCTTTGTCATAAAGACAAATGGGATTCTGATGTACTTCGAGGCTGTGCTGCCCAATGTAGTTACTAATAGCTACATGTTGCTATCAACCACTTGAAATGTACACTAGTGTTCACATTTGAGGTGTTGTATAATATAAAGTGGGGGTCCACAATCCTGAGTCACAGACATGTACTGGTATATAACCCATTTGCTTTACTGACTGATCTCTACTTCCTGTCAGATCAGGGGCAGCATTAGATTCTTATAGAATCTCAAAATCGACTGTGAATTGCTCATTTGAGGAACTTAGATTGTATGCTCTTTGTCTGAATCTGCTGCTTCATGATCTGAGGTGGAGTAAAGGCGGTGATGCTAGTGCTGGGGAGTGACCACAACTACAGATTAATAATAGCAGACAAATTTGACTGCACAGAAAGCATAATTAATCAATGGCTTGTAGACTCATACCAAAACTCTATCAGCAGTGGCAAGTGACAATAAAGTTGTATCTGGTGGCAGGGCTGAGTAGCAAGCTAGTTGATGTACTTCAATTATATAGCTGCATCTGGTTACAGGCTTTAAGTCAGGAGCTGATGATTATTTTAGTCTGTGAATGGTCTATTATATTCTTTACCACTTCTATTCACACCTCCTTCTAGGCCTTGCACATTTCTTCCAGTCAGTTTTACTAAACCCACAAATAAACTAGCCATGATGAGTAAAAAACAAACATCATTGAAGAGCTTCTTTGAAAAGGGAAAAACCCAAAAATGAGACAACAGAAGACTCTGAGACTGGCCACAGAAAAAGAGCTGCATTTTCAAGACTATACCAAGAGTCCTACTTAAATTATGGGTTCTTTGCAACAGATGATTCAGATTCTCCAAGCTGGCTTTGTATAATATGTGGTGATCAGCTATGAAATCTTCAAAATTGCTTTGCCACAGGGTGACTAAACACCCTGAATAAAATGACAAGGCTTTGGAGATTTCCAAAAGAAAAAAAAAGAGTTAGAAAAGCAGAAGTAATTACTGAAGGCCCCAACTTCATCACATGTGTCTGCACTTAAAGCGTAACTCTTAGAGGCTAACTGCATGGGTAAAGCTAAGAAGCCCTTTACTATTGAGGAAGAGTTGATCCTACCTGATGCTAGTGGCATTTGTTGTGAACTTTTAGGAGAACCTATAGGTCGAAAGGTGGCAGTGTTTGTCTTTCAATTAGCATCATAACTAGATGAAGTGATGGCAGAGGTTATCAAAGCAGAATTTTTACGGAACATATATGAGTCCCCCTGGTACAAAATACAGGTTGACTAATCTACCTATGTTAGCAACAAGGCAACAGGGTTTGTTTATGTGTGATAGATTTTTCAGAGGGTGTGTATGAGGATATATCATGTGCCTTTTCATTGCCAGCTAATACCATAGCTGCATAACCATTCAAGTCTGAGTAATTACATATCAGGAAAATCGAGTTTGTCAATTGTACCTCTATGTACACAGAATGATTGGCTGCTATGATTGAATGGCTTTCTGGTTTTACTACTTGGGTTAAAAAAGTCACTTCAACATTTGATTCTATGTACTGTCCCATCCATGCAGAAATGCTGGATGGCCAAAAATGTCACTTGGACTTAACAATGTTTTGTAAGATAGGATTAAAACGATCAGCCACATTAAAGTACGTGCTTGAAACTCATATTGTTCGTGCAGCTCTGTGAGACACACAAATATCTACAAATGAATATGCAAATATCTATTCTAATACATAAAAACGAGGTGGCTTCCTAAAGGTAGAATATTGACTAGCGTTTGGGAATTATGAAAGGTGCTTCAGAAATTTTTGTTTTAGAAAAAGTTGCCAGTGAATTTACAAAAAAAATGGAAGAGTAGAGATCAGTAGTAAAACACAACCTCTTTGGTACTTGGAAATGATACATCTTGGAAACGATAACCTGGTGAAGAGGAAAAAAGGAAATAAATCTCCAGGAATTAGGAGGGAGCGGGCAGGAAAACTGAAACTACAGAGAATCTAAGAAATGGAGCACAGGTCAGAGAAAAGAATGAAACAGCCTGTAAAGCTGACCCTGTCTACTGGAAGGTGGACCTGTTTCCACTGACAGGAAGTAAGTCTGGACATGGTCAGCAGCTCCAGAGAGAAATGATGGACCAAGCAAACATTGGTAGGCTCAAGAAAAGCCCACAGTCATCGTAAACTACAAAAATAAGGTGGCATTTTACTCTGAAAATAACTGCTTCTACATGGCAAGATAGAACTGTAGAACAAATCCAGTACCCACCATATTTGAGAGGGTTTAATCAGGAGTCATTTTGGGGAGGGGTTAATTGTTTGTGAGTGAGCTACAGAACAACACCTCTTCAGGATTTTTTGTTATAGCACTCTACCACAGTGACTGGGTGGGAGACAGCCACATGAGACAGTTACAGAGAGGGCACAGCTAGACCTACTCCCAAAAAAGGAATGCAACTGTGTACTGCAAACAAGTAGTAATACAAATTTTAAAAGTCACCTCTGGCAGTACATTTTGGTGACATAAAACGTGTTGCAAAACTTGCTTACTCATGTGATATTCAACTTACTCAACGAACTCAATTTATCACTTCAGGGAAAAATGTGTTTGACTATGTTGAAGTCAGCAGGTAAAGGTCTACTGGAATATGGGGGCAAGGAGTGAACACTGGAATTTTTGAAATATTTTAAACGTTAGCAGAAAGTTTGAATGAGGCAGGTCCTTATTTCTCCCAGCTAGTGCATGATAACCTATCTCAGATCTCAAAACAGTTTGAGTGTACTTCCTAGCCACAGAAGGCTACTGAATTGAGCTTGGACGTCTCCACATCCCATTTGAGAATAAGAAGCGAACTGACTATGTCCACTCTCAAGGAGATCAACTGCTTGAGATCACAAACAATGGTGGTTTAAAAGCAGGATTGCCACACTTTGTGTATTAAAGTCAAGTTGAAATACACTGGCATTGCCAGAAAAGCTTGCTTCTGTTTACAACAGCCTTTGTGAAGCAGGGTTTTCTGTAATGACAGCAACTAAAACAAGATTATGAAGTAAGACTGAATGTAAGCAAAACCCTTGAAGTGTCACTATCTCCCATCAATCCCAGGTGGGATCATCTAGTTGCAAGCGGACGAGTGGGCCCAGGACTCTCACTGACTGTGTTATGGTGAGTTGATTAATTATTTCATCAGGTATTACAATTTAGTAAAGCATACAATAAATGTAATCTCTTGAATCACACTGAACTCACCCTCTGGCCTCCAGTTCTTCGAAAAATGTTCTCCTCACTAACCAGTCCTTGTCAAAAAGTTCGGGGACTGCTGGTATCTTGTTACACACTGGATTTCAAAGACCTCATGCAAAAAATAGATCATGTAGGAGTAATTTTAAATTAAATACATTTAAGTCATAATATATTGGATATAGTTGGTTAAATAAAATGTTATTAAAATAAATGTCACTGATTATTTTTATGTTTTCAATGTACCTTCTAGGAAATTTGAAATTATTTATTCAGCTTTCAATACATTTTTATACTGATCTGGAGTTTGAGAACCAATTGTCTATGCTATCACAGTATTCCTAAACAATATTTTTCACAGCAAGTTTAACCAGAATACTTCTGAGTTTTGGATTTCACAGCTCTGCCTCTCTCATCTTATCACTATGAGGTCCTTCTTTCTTCCCTGTTATGGTTGAGGTCTAAAATGTCCCCCCAAACTCTCATGTGTGTGGTTTGTGTGTATTATACTAACCAGTGGATTCATCTATTGATGCATTCAGTAGCTGAAGGTGCCTTCAGGACATGGGGGCTGGTAGGAGGTGAGGCTTCTGGAGGGTGTTTTGATCCTGGCTTCTCTCTTCTTTACTTCCTGGCTGTCATGGGGTGAGCTCTTGTTCCTCTACTATGTTCCTCTGCCACCCTGTTTCTGCCTTGAAGCCAGATGACTGTAGAGCAAAACTACAAGTCAAAATAAATCTCTCCTCCTTTAAGTTGTAGGTGTTAGGTATTGTGTTCTGGTGATGAGAAAATGACTAAGAAAGGCAATGTCTCATTCCAGCTGACTTGGTAGCTTGATCCTTTAACATCTTCTTATTTCAAAAGAATTTCCCAGTCACTCCAAACTATAGAATCTCCAACTCTTTGTTTCTTATTGATGTATATTAGTGGTGCAGAATAATGAGATTTGTTTGGTACCTTGGCCCATGCATATGCACATGATCTAGTTTGATTTTATTCATCCCTGCTACCCACCTCTCCCTCTCCTCCTCCCATGCCCCGATCACCTTTCCCATACCTAAAAGTCTACCTCCGATTTTCTGTCATCTATCCTTTATACAATTATTTAATCAATAAATTAATTTTAAGTTGGTTTATATAAGAGAAAATATGTGATATTTAATTTCCAAGGCTACCTTGCCTACAGGTCCATCCATTTTCCTGTAGATAACATTATTCCCTTTTATTGTATGACCGTGTAACATTTTCTGTATCTATCATATATTAATATTTTATTATATATATACTATAAATATTTATATGTACACAATTGTGATATATATGTATCACATTTTCTTTATCTATTCATCTATTAATGAGTATCTAGTCCATTTCTACAGCTTAGCTATTGTGAATTTCATATAGCACTATAGAAAGTGGTCTTCGATTCTTTCAGGAATATACCAAGAAGTGGAATAGTTGAATCAAATGGTATATAGTTCCTGATTACAGAAAGTAAGAGAAATTTGGTGGGGGAGAGCCCTTGTGATTAGAGAACTCATAGAAAGAGATCATTTGTGCTTAATCTACAAGGCTGATGGAATCAAAAGACAGAAGAGAAACAGAATAGGCTCCCACCCAACTGAAGTGAAGAGTTGGTAGCTCTTGCGTGTCATAAGCCGTTTCCTACCTGTTGTTTTTTTGTTTTTATTTTGTTTTTGTTTGTTTGTTTGTTTTTTTACCTGTGATTGAACTCGGGACCTTGAGCTTGTGAGGCAGGTGTGGTGCCACTGAGCTAAATCCCTAGCCCTCCTACCTATATTGTATTCGCCATGTAATAATGTAGTGCATGTTCCAGTAAGTAGACACCTGTGTGTGGGTGATAATTTGATGCAACTTGGAGACTAGAAAGAGGGAAGAAGAACTTCAAAAATGAACAAAAGCCAAATAGGAATAGTTCTCTTATTTAAGAATCACATTTCTCCATCTTATTGTGGGATTATGACAGAAAAGTTAAGAGATTTATTAGTTTCTGTAACTTGTAGAAAACCAACTATCTACTTAAGACTTTTTGTGACATTAGAAATAGTGATGACAGTTTGTCAAACATCTAATTATAGTTTGCACAATATTTTAACAGATTTTTCTTATGTTTCATAGGTTTTATTTTACATCTAATAAAACTTCCCTTAAAAGGATGGAAGAGAGACTAGAGGACTTCAGACCCAAGCAGTCCTTTTTTTTTTTTGCTCTACTGCCACATCTTGCAAGGCAAGCTGACAGCCCTAAAGGAGAGACGATTGCCTCTTGCAGTCCACCTGAAGTATACCTACCTTTTCCTTTTCTAAATCTTCTACTTATTGAACATTTTCTTTTTGTCATATCCCCAGTCGAGCAATGTTAAATAGAAAAAAAAATCATGTTACTCGGGACACAAAGTGAAAATTTCTAAAGTGAAGGAATGAAAACAAATATGTTTCTCCTTATATGTAATTTACTTGTTTTCCCTCCAGACCACTGTAGTACATGAAATCATGTCATTTCTTCTCTAATCACACATTTTTAGCAAGTTAACATTTAAGATTTCCCAGAAAGGATGCTTCAACCACCCAATTTCCCAGATGCTTTAACAGTTGCTTTAAGCACTTCAACAAATTCTTGTATTAAAGCAGATTTGATCTTTGTAGACTGCTCATGGGGACAAGCAGTCCCTTCTGAGTTTATCAGAACTTTCTTCCTACAGAATCCTTTAATCCTCATTAAAAGGAAGCAACATGTCTACTTACAAAAATTTCTGGAGACTCAAATCGTGATGCTCTAAACTCAGTTAAGACACGCAAATCCTAAGACGAGGAACATGCTATTATTAAGATTTGCATTACCAATTTCTCATCACCGCTTTAAAGGCAAGTTACAAAAATAAACCTTCTTGCAAATGAATCTGTAAAATAATATGAGCCAGGCATGGGATTAAGATAAAGCATTTCATGAAAATGTCCATAGATTACATGCAGTTATAGATATGTATCTTTCAGGCTGTCAAATAGTGCACATTTTCCTAGTCACATTGAAGAGAAATGTTATAATATTATATATATATAAATTAAGAAACTAAAATTTTAAAAAATCAATTTTAAGTAAGGAGTAAAAGATAAGATTAAATTCTTTTGCTGCTACAATGTGTATTCTTTCTTGGTCTACTTTATACTTAGTAACTTTTTAACCCAAGTATTGTCTTAGTTTTTCATTTCCCACATCACTAGTTAAGGTTAAGTACGGTACTGTCATGTCTCTTTTTCCTAAAGGTGAAAGGAGGTCTCATCAACTTTCCATTTATTTACTCCTTTAGAAAGTAAGAATTGTCTGCAGTTGTAAAGGGAACCTATGTATTCTCTTTGCCAGCTAGGCATTCATAATAATAATTATATATTATACATTTCAAAATGTATGTAAGTGAGGCCATGTCCCTTACACACAGCAACCTTTGAGGTTGCAAACTGACCATAGGGCCTAGATGAGGGCTGCTTTGGGTCCAACGCACTTTAGTAACTCAGCATCCTGAACAGGTTTCCCTTCCCAAATTCCAAGTCACTGAATGTAGACATTCTGGATAACTGACTATGATTTTCACATACTGTACTTGCTTCCTGGGGAGGGCAGCTGCCTCACTTTCTCTAGTGGGCAATCATTAACTTCCTATTGACCCTGAGATCTATTCCCCCACCTTCCCCTGCTCTGATATGGGAGATTTCTACAGTGGGAGGTAAGATTGGGATCAGTGAACGGGAAGATGAAACTGGAACTTTTCTTCCTCTTCCTCCTCCTCAACCCTTCTCATTTTTTCCTCCTCTTTCTCTTCCTTCGCTTCCTTCCCCTCCTCATCCTTTTCCTCTCCTCTTTGTTCTTGAAGCATTTCCAGTGGCATTTCTTCCATATTTCCAGATTTGTAGAACATCCCTCTTCCCATGGCCCCTGCCTGTCTAGATAGCACAGAGTTGGTAAAGCCCCCTCTGCTGGATGGCTCTTCAAGGCCTACAAGTGCTAGTTGCTTCCTGCTATTGCCACAGTGCAGGTGACCTCTCCATCGCCTTTTGGGCTTTTCTATTCTTCCATTAGCTCTTGCAGGAAATACTCTAGTTCCTGGCTAGATCTTCTTTGTTGGCTTGATGCACTTAATTTGCTGTTGCTATTGCTTGCTAAGAGTTCAAAACTGGCCTCCTGTATAACCTGTTTGATGGGAGCTGACAGAGCAGCCAATGTCAGTGACAATAAGTTATGTTACAAAATGCTGGTTCTCTTGCATCAAGGAGGGAACAGTACTTTGATGTGTCTTACCTCTCAAATCTCTTCTCATTTGAATAAAACAAAAAAACAGGCTTTGCTGGAGACAACTTCTTGCTTTGCTCTTTTTCTCTGTCCTGCTCTGCTCCCACCCTCACAGGTTTTCCCCAAAGACCCCAAGTGCATCTGCCCTTTGTCTCAAGTGGTCCTCTCTGGTAACCCCTAAGAAAGCTTTGTAAACAAATCCATCTTTTGAATGTCTTAGAGTAGTTTACATTTTCCTGGTCATACCCTGAATGTTAGAGAAATCAGTGTGACTCTCAGAACCTTATTTCCTAGAAAAATAGAACACAATGATAATATCTGGCAGAGTATCTTGAGTATAAAAGTGATTCTATATATATTATCCATTTGTTTTTCTTAATCACACTGGGACGCAGCCTGCCCTCCTTGTCTTCCTCCAACCTCAATTGTTTTCTTTTTATTTCCTTGGACAGTGTATTTCTTTCTACTAATAATGTCTCCCAGAGGGTCTTCTTACTAGACAGAGGGTAAGATATACTAGAGGGCTTGTGTACACTATAGCTAATCCAGGATACAGACCTGGATCAATAAAGATTTTCTGAGACCTAAAACAGTGAATTCTCTGTTACCATCTTCTAACTAGGAAGCAGTGAGATGGAAAATTCTTTATTTAGGAGGAAATTAACAGAGTACAATTTTTGAAAAGACCTTTACAGTTGTACTGTTCGCTCCCTGTCCTTGTGAGGTAAATGTTCTCATCTCAATGCCCATTTAGAAACCTTTTGGTAGAAACTGTGGGGGTCAAAATAAATCCACCCTCCCAGTGTTAATACTCATGTTTGGTCTATGTTCTCCTCAGGCGGGGAAATATGCCCACGGGTGCATTTGACAGGGAGTCCTGACCTGTGAGGTCCTGCGGGCTGCGTGGTAGTCCAAACAGCTAGCTCAGCCTTCCTCGCCTAGTTCCACCATCATACTCCTTATTTTCAAACTTGTATGCACTGGTCCTTCAGAGTCCATTGACTTCCTGAGTGTATGGACTCGCACACCTAGAAGGTTCTTCCTCACCAAACCTTAGCCTCATATCCTTCCAGACTGTACTCAGTCATGTCACTATGCTCATCAACCCCGCTGCAGTGATGGCTTCATTTCTTCCAATTTAATAGCCATTTGTCCTCTTCACCTCCTCGTTTTGCGTAGTCTACGATGTGTTCAGATATAGAAACCATCATAATCTATCCAGGTGAACAAATGTCTTACAATAATCTCACTTCACATACCTTTTCCGCCCCCTTTACCTTCACAGAAATACTAACTTTGATATCTCCAATTGTTTTTTTTCAGCTCCTGTCTTCAAGGGACCAAGTAATACTTGAGGAAGTCAATACTCATTCTCTAAGTTTGAGATCAAGAATTCTTTTTTTTTCACTTGGATACATGCAAACATTAAATATGAAGTTATACATTCAAATTTTATTGGCTTTTGGGATGAATGGGTGTCTGAGGAAAGCAATAGGACGACCGATCAAATAAGTGTACATTATGGTAACTCAACAAGTTCTGTGTTACATTACTACCAAATGGATTTATACAATAATTTTAGCCCACATTTAATTCAATCCAATTTTTAAAAATTAGATAATTTCTACCATAAAGAATGGATTGTCTGAGAGCCCTAAAAGATCTCCATGTTGCCCTAATCCACTTGATAAAACTGAAGATTTTTATCTTCACTGTGCACTCACTGCATACAAACACAAGTTCTTGTTTTGAAGTCTATTTTATCTTTTTCCCTTTGGTGATTTGGTTTGATTGCTTATGTGGTTTTCTTTAATATACCCTGATTTCTGTGAGTGTGTGTGTGTGTGTTTGTGTGTGTGTGTGTGTTTTCTGGTTATTGTAACATAAGGAGTCACAGCTCTTAATTTACTAAGTCTTTACTACAATCTACTTATTGCTATCAATAACCCAATCATGGTAATATGCATAAGCTAACACATACAAACACACACGCATGTGCATGAGTACATGCACACACATTAATATGTGGTATGGAAATTATGGAAATTTATAATTTCCTTTGGTTGGGGAACTTTCAGGATTTATATAAGCCACAGTGAAACTTCAAACACTACACTGGCTTACCTTAGGTCTCCAGACAACTTAGTAACTATTCTTCAAGAGTCTGAAATTTTTTTTCATTGCAAAAGAATCTCATTTTAAAGTCTTGCTTCACCACATGTTTCTAAAAACGTGTCAGATGAAGACAGAACCCTCCTTTGCTCTTGTAAAAACCTGAGTTTCTGGCTACTCATGAAACAAGAAATTATGCTTTTTTTTTTTTTTTTCAGTACCAGGGATCGAACTGAGGACCTCACACTTATAAGGCAGGAGCAGCATCACTGACCTAAATCTCAAGCCCAAGATATTATACTTTTAACACAAGGCCATTTGATGGTTTCTTACTACAGTCAATCCTTGAATGTTCAGGTACAGGGGTTACATATTTCTTTATTTTCTGTAGCTGGTAATTCTAGATTTCATTATTCCTTCTGCTTTGCTTCTTGATCATCTCCCCTTACGTATTTTTGATGCAATAAAAATACTACCTCAGTAAAACAAAATTATGGAGTGAAACATGTTGCTTCCAAGCCACATAAGACAGGGCCGGACAATGTAGCTCAGTGACACGGTGCCTGCCTCGCAAGTACAAGGTCCTGAGTTTGATTCTTTGCATTGAGGGGGAAACACACACACACACACACACACACACACACACACACACACACACAC
>NW_022900949.1:65191619-65207967 GCF_012274545.1 Fukomys damarensis | reverse complement strand
ACACACACACACACACACACACACACACACACACACACACACACACACGACATTCCAAACCAAAAGCAAAGTGTTTGTTGCATGGCTCAGATCCCATTTTAGGACAGAGGCACTCATTCCCTTACTTCAAGGTCTGTGGCTGGCTGAGAACTCACAGCTGATCTTTCCCCAGGAAGTGCCCTTGAGAGAAAGGGCCTGCTTTGCCCAGTATTTTAAGCCTTTCTCAACCATAGCCCACATCCAGGAACTATAATTTAGAAAGTTCCAAAACCTACCTTTTATCTCCTTCCCCCAATGTACGTAAGCTAGTCCCTCTCCAGGTGATCAACTGAGACTTCTACAGCTGTTTTCAGTTTTATTTCTCCTTCTCCTCAACCCTATATCCTTCTTTCTCTTAAGGCACAAATGCAATTCCCCAGATAAGGGTCTGTTTCATGGGGAAGCCATCCTAAAACCGCTAATGCTAGATGGAGTCCTAGGAAGGAGACTTATACAAGGTTGGAATTGTGTCACCAATGAGCTGGCTAGGAATAGGCAACCTGCCACTGGTGGGAGGTAGAATACATATATAGCTTCTGGCCCGTAATTGTTAAACCTCTCATAGGTGATGAACTGATATGGGAAGAGGCAGGTAAAATATCGTAGACACGGGAAAGATAAACAAAGACTAGCAAGTATAAGAAAAAGAGAATCAGATGTTTCATTCCATCAATGCATTCAAGAAAAGTAATGGACAGTTGATGAAGATTAATCAAGAATTTACAGTGAAATATGAATTAGCTTTCATGGCAAAAAATCTTTACTTTCTCTTGTAAAAAAGGTTACAGAAAATTTTGAATAATTAATTATAGGTGTAGTGGGTCTTTTAAAAGGGTTGAATGTCCACACCTGCACATCAAGTCTGTTAGGAATGTATGGCTGTTTATTACTACTAGGGAAAAAAGAAACCTGGATATTTTAATAACCCTTAAACATGAGGTTTAACTTAACATCAATACCCAGGGGCATGAAGTGTCACTGTGGCCTGAGAGTTCGCATGAAGACATAGAGGGGCCAAGTAATAAGTGTAGTTACACAACATGTCAGGTTCACACGACAGAACTGTGTGCCACTCACAGAAAGTTTGCTCAGTCCCTAAATAAATAATTAGAATGGACACACGGGACAATTGTGAGAACGCCAGTATTGATTTCTAGGCCTGTGGATTAAGAGCTGCTTAAGCAGAAAGGTTGTGTAAACTGCTCACATCTGGCAATATCATGGGTTGGAAATAACATTATGTCCCAGGTAGAAAGGCCTAAATTAGTGCCACTTTAAACACACATGGGGAAGAGGCCATGTGACATTGCCGGCCAGTCCTGCTCCTTGACACTCCAGAGAGACCCATGCCTAAAGCGTGGCTCTAACTGTCTGAGTTTTCTAGGGCTCACTATTCAAACCTGGTGGAATAAAATATCAATGTAGTCGTCAACAACAGGACCCATTATTCAAATCAACTTGGCTCATTTACTTGAAAATATATCTCCCCTTTCTTTTTGTGTTTTCACTAATTTAAACTTGGCAAAGCAAAGGATACATGGTATTTCCTGCCATGTCAGGAAAGACGAAAAGTTAATACAGTCTATTGAGAAACAACTAATCATTTTACACACTGTATACGTTCAGCTGCTTTTTGCCACTGAGTCTGTATCCTATGGAAACTTTGATACTCACTGTAGAGATTCTAATACATAGAGAATTTTGCTAGTCCCATTTATTATTACATTCTTATGCTTGGAATGACTGGAGCTCCGAGGAAAAGTTCGTGCTGTTTTTATACCCATGTTGCTAAGGTGATTTCGTGGGATGGAAACACATTGGCAACTCTCCATTAATTTGTTTACAATGGGATATGAATGAATTTCATATGAAGTGAATGACCTCCTACAATCTGGAGCACTTCAGCCTCAGCCTAACTCTTTGAATCCAGCTGTAGGGGGCAAGGCCCATTCTCTAGCAGGTCAAAACCCAACTAGCAAATTAAGTAAAAATTCCTTCGATTATTGTTGAGATGCAATTACTCTCAGCAGTAACACCTACAATCTGTTAAGTAGTACCAATTAACTAACTATTTAGAGCAAAAGTGAAAAACAGAATGTGTGTGAAAGTAAGTGAGGAAAAGATCACTCAATTCCAAAATGAAATTTACCTTTCTTCTAAGAGCATTTTAATTCTCCGTAAGTTAAAATTAGTTAGTTGGCTTGTTGTCTTTAATGTGTGTGTGAGTGAGTAGAGAAATATATTTTATTTCATCAAATAATCAGTTATTTAATACCACTGAGTCTTTGATACAACTGGAATGAACACTGGGGATGGGTCTGAAAGGTTTGGTTGGTTTGGTTTGTATGACTAAAATAGAAATGGGGTAAAAGCAAAAATATCGAGCCATTGCTTTCCTCTAAATAGCACCCTACTGCTTTGTACAGCTCTGTTCAAATCCCACATGACGTTGCTCTCTGTTATATCAGAAGCAAAACTAATCGTGAATCACTGATCTTATTTTAAGGGACATTTGCAACAAGAATCATACTATAGTGTAACAAATAGTAAGGTGGTTATGAATGTACATTCTGGTAGGCCTACTACTTTCTATTACAGGTAATTGACTTCACCTCTACGTGCTATCTTATCCTCTAGAATAATAACAATGGAGATAACTACATCTAAATTAACTGATTTAATCTACTAAGATGTTCAATGGAAAGTAAACATCATATCAGTATTTATTATTTTAATATAAAGGCAATAGTTTGAATTTTTCAATTATTGTATAGAGGAAATTGTCACATACTCTGAAAATTATCACATCATTATACAGAGAAAATTATCACCTTTCAATTCCAGGACCCCCCAAAAATGTTAATATAAGAAGAGTGTACTTTGTATGCATCTAACAGAAATGACAACCAAAACTTTCCCCCAACTCTTTAATTTAAAACATTAACTAATTTAGACTTTAAAGTATGAATAAGAATCAAAATGTATAATAGATAATGTTAAATAGGAAGAAAAAATCTGAAGGGGAAGAGGAAGAGGGAAGAATATGAGAAAGGAAAATTAGGAGAAGAGGGAGAAATGGAAACAGTCCTTATACTTCCTTTATTGTACTTACCATTTATTAGTGCTGATTCTTCCATATGGAACAAGAAATAAAGTTAGCACTTACATAAGAGATAATTGAACCAGAAAGAATTCCCTAAATTATTATAATGCAGCTTTTATTTTGGCTGTACATTTCTAACCCCTCTAAACTTTCTTCTTATTATTGTCAGAGACTTCATTGCTAACCTTTTCTATTTATTTTCTATTTTATTTTTCTTAAACTGTGGTGCCTGAAGACTGGCTGGTACCTCACTATGTAGGGCTCCCCACAGTACTGAAACAGCTTCACAGGAGGCCTCAATTACATCTTGCAGAGTGGAGAACAGATATTTTGAAGAACAGAAAATGGAATCATTTTGTAATCTGTAAAACCCTTTAACAAATGCAAGATGTAAGTAATACTTTGTAGATTTTCTCTATTCTTTAAATCATGTACATCAAAGGGATTAAATGACTTTGTTCAGATCCAGTGGTACAGCAGAATCTATAATAAGAAAAGGCAAACTTCATCTTAATTAAGACTCTTGTAGTATAAGGAATGTTGGGAAATTAACTTGGCAGCCTAAATTAATGTGCGTTACTTTAACAATTATCTCCAGTTTATTTTGGAGAAGCTAAGCAGGTATTGATTCATTTTTCCAGCCTCCTATGAGTAATCACATTGAAAGGAAACAGTATTAATTATTAAGAACCTGATTTTGCCTGGTATCTAACTTCATGCTAAAAGGGTAAATGTCAAAATGCACCAGAGGAGATGGTCTGGATTGATTTTTTGCTAACTTTAAAAAATTTTTGTACGCAAAAACTAACTTATAAATACCTGTACTATTTTCTTTCTATATTACTTTTCAGAGAATTACTTCATTTTTTTGCTAGAAGGAAATTGAAGGAACATTCAACCCAATCCAAACAGAAATATATCAGGGTAAGAAAGATTTTATAACTGTGAAAGCTAGCTACTTAGCACCTTAGTTGTGTTAACAACTAAGCTATTTAGCACCTTTGTATTAACAAGCAATTTCTTAGTATTTAAAAAGTAATTAAATCTACTAATACTTAGACATTCTACAACATGATTATGACTAACCTGTCATTAAGGACCAAGCCTAGCTAACTATAGTTATGGAAGAGAGTATAAAGGGGATATAATAATACCTAATGATCCATTTTGTACAGGTAATGTCTTGCTAATTGCACTTAAGTGTTAGTTGTTTGGTTTTTTTTTTCTACTATAAACATGTTGCAAAGACTTGTTAATGTAAAAAGTATTGGTAGTTTTTGGTGAAATTGCAGTGTCTCCAATATTTTTTGTACATTTTTATGTCATCTATTTTTAAGTTGAATATATAATATTTATAATCCAGTAATTATGCATGTTAATATTTTAGAAAAACGTATGTTCTGTTTCTGACCTTGTGGCATAAAAGACAACTAACAAGTTCCAAACGACTTTCTGTTAGAAGTCAAGGGAGGTCATCATTTATTTCGGAAAGCTTTCTTACTTTCAACCTACGCTCTTGCTTAGGGAAAGCTAACTCAGGGCAGCCAGGCACCAGTGCCCATTTGGGCACCACAGCCCTTTGCCTTGACTTTGCTCCCCCCACCCCATCTCCACCCTCCGTAAATCACTGGTCTCCAGCTGCACTTCACGTCTAAAAGGCAGAGAAGTGGGGACAGGCTGCTCACAGGGGTGCTGACATTGTACAGGATTCTTGTCCAAGGCAGTGAGAAGGTAGCTAACCTTAGGTAATTTCGGCCAGTTTTTTTGCTTCTGTCTTTTTAAAAAATACATATATAAAATTTCCACTTGGTAATATTATTGAATTTGAAAGTCAACAATCAATCTGTAAAATATGTGTGTAGCTATGCTCTATATTCTTTACGAATTTCTCTTAAAATAGCTTTAGTAACTGCAATGTAGGTGGGATGCAAGCATTTTAAAAATTGAGATTAATGATTTGCCTTCGTTTATATAAGAAAAGAAGAACTCTAAATAATTTTTGTTAAATCGTTCCCTTTCCTGGGGGTGTTCTTTTTAAATTTTTTTGTGTCCAGGTTTAAAAAAGTGAAATAATGCAGTAAGAAAGTGGGAGGCTGGGAGCCTGGAACCACTTACCATTTTTAAAAAATGAATTATATATTTTTCTCTTGAAAATAATTACTCACTTTTTCTACTTGAATAAGCCAATACTAAAAAGTGTGTCAGAAGATCTAACTTAGAAATATCAAGAGTTTAGGTACAAACCCTTTGGAGAGTGCAGAGTAAAATAAAGAACAGTATTGCTATTGACAGCCTAGTGGGGGTCTTCTGTCTTCGTTAAATCCCTACACTCAGAGCTAGGCTGATCCAGTTAGCAGGCTGTTCGTTACTCAAGTTGACAGTTAACTATCACAAGTACTTTAATAGTCTTAGTCATTTGATTTCAACTATTTTGCAACTTTGAATGTTTTCCTTTTACTTCTACCTGTTCGTAGTAGTCAATGAGCATATCATAGTATCTGTTTTCCCAATTTTATCTTGTTTTGTTAGATTGACTTTATGACTGCAAATGATATATGTAACTTTATTTATAACTTTATTAATTGCACCTATGCATAGCTCTGTAAGAAAGTATATTTAACTCTTTTTATTAGTTCTTTTGTTGGTCATCTTTGTCATCTTTTTGTCAAATGAAAGTTCATCCTTTAGTAACTTCCCCAAGAAAGACTCCTAGATCCTCTTAAAATTTGAATAACATCTTTGTTGGATATAAAGTATTTTCCTGACCATTTCTTGTGGAGAGTTTTGTTGCATTACTTTCCTTTTGACTGTTGCTGACAAGATGTCAGATACTACCAATCTGATTTTCCTTCCTTTTTAAGTAACTGTTTGATTCCTCCTGGAAACCCAGAGGGATCTTTACTTTCAAAGCCAAATAATTTTACTGGGATATGTCTCATATTTGACTGTTCTGTATTGATTTTTTTTTTAGATAAAAGATGGATCCCCTCATTATAGATCCAGGTCTTCTTCTCTTTCTTAGAACTTTGCTTGAATTGTAGTTTTAAATTTTATTGCTCATCTAGTGGGAGCTGTGTTGCTGGAGGACAGGAGACTTTTACTCTACTGTTTGTGTTTTATGCTATATGTTACCAATTAAAAATAAAAATATTAGTTAAAACTGAATTTTTTAATATTGTGAACATTCTGTACAAAATTTCTAACAGTCTCAGTCCACTGAAGTGAACACACTTTTAAGGCCAACATGAATCAAGTCTTATAACCACTAAGTTATACTGTAACCAAATACTGGTTACAGTACTTACTGGGGAGAAGCAGGACTAAAAGCCAGCTCTTCATAATCAGCACAGCAAAAATTCCAATGAGTTTAGCAAGTTGCCTGAGCTAATGCCATGGAAATAGATTGATTAGAAGAAAGGAGAAGTTGTATTGATGATAGTGCTATATGTAAGGAAAATATTTCTGGAAAGTAATATGTATGACAGACATGAAAATACATTTATATGAAGTATATTAAATTTGAAATACTTTTGGGCCACCTAGGAAAGGTTGTTGAGAAAACAAATTATTGTAAACTCAGGGTAATTGGAGATATACTTTTTGGCGTTCATATGTGGGTATGTTAAATCTAGTAAGAAGTAGCTGTCAAGATGATATTAATTGTGCAACAGATTTATTACAGGAAAGCTTCATTTTAAAAAGAACAGCTAACAGAAATAGGCAGGAGATCCTTCATGCCAGAAAGTAGACCTGGTACCTATGAAAAGATTCAATGGCAGAAAGATTGAGAGGGAAGAGTTTCAGACTGCAGCACAATCCTAAGAGTGTTTTCTTCAAGCTAAGGGCATTTTCAAGCTATAGTCACCCATTAGAGAAATCTTTTGCCCCGCAGAGATGGCTTGCACTAGAATTCCCACTACAGTCAATCACCAGTCTGAATCAGCCAAGGGGGAGCATTACTTGGGGCATGTAGTGTTTGACTTGGCTGCTCGGGCTGTGAGTCATCCATACTGCTTCCAGAAGGAGACTTGATCGACAAGTTCTCATGGCTGCCACAGTAAGTGAAATTGAATTGACAGGTAAATAATATCAGTCAAGGAGAGTAATGATCATGAGAAGAAAAAGATGTTTTGAGGACCCTTGAAGTGCTATGTGCAAGTGATTATAAAAGGAGATAAATCCATTATGAAGATCTACAAGGGATCAGGGGAATTAGAGCCATAATCTAAGTGTTGAGAGACTATGGACAACACATTAGATGCAACAGAGATGATAAGTGGGATAAAGGTATGAAATACATTATGAAGCTTAAGAATTGATACAGCACTGATGATCTTGGAAAGAACCTGCTCAGTGGAGGGACGTGATTGCAATAGTTTATAAAACTTTTTAAAGAAATATACAGTGGAAGAAGAACAGACGAGAACACTATGGTAAGAAGGCCAGAGACAGGAGAAAGTTTTCAGTAGGTAGTAAGAGGACTTAGCACACTTGTTGAGGAGAGGAAAGATAGTGATGAAGAGGGAGCGCTTGGTGAAGGAGTAGGGTCTTGAAGAGCCATTTGAAGATGAAAATAAGAGAGGTTGAACATGGTAAGTGAGGAGAGGTGTCAACATACACCGATGGAATATAGAGCAGGAATTAGAATATATTAATAACCTAAACTACTTTTCTTGGATATAAATGTGAAAAACGTAAGCAGGAAGGGAAAGATATCTAAATAGAGACAAAAGTATTGCCAAGTAGCACAGAAAACTGAGTTGAGGTTAGAGGTGCTAAATATGTAACATGTTCAAGCAATACAGTTAGGCAACTTTCCTCAGCAGTATTTGCAATTTAGGAGTTGTCAAAAACTGCTGAGTAAGCAGATGCTTGGTGTAATCATGGGTTAGAGGCATTGGTAACTCACATGGGCTGGAAGGAAAGGGAATTGAAGAACTGGATGATACATTTAAAAACTCCAGAATTGAGTTTTTTCCAAACTAAAGAAGATAGGAGGCTACTTTTTGTGAGATCAAAGTAATTATTCAAATGAAACATGAGACTGAGATGTGCAAACACATTTTTGATGATGAACAATGAAATAAGATAAATTAACTGCTTTCTGAGTGTAATGCCAATGCCTGAGCATTAGGTTTGGGGAAACCGTGGGCTACGTTTCTAACTCTCCTTAGCTCAAGATTTATGCCTGTGATTTAGATAAAGGTATACTGGAACAAAATCAAACCAAACAAAACTGTTCCTTCTTGGTCTTTCTCCTCAAGGTAAGATTTACAATTTGGTAAATCTTTCTAGGTGCCTAATTCAAAATGATAGACACCATCCCCAGGTTTTTCTTCTTTCTCTTACACTATGCATTCAACCATGCTGTCAGCTTTATCTTGGAAATGTATCTCACATTTTCCTTCTCTTATGAGATTATAGTGTAACTTTAGTTCATACCCCACCATCTCGTCTCAACCACTCAAGCAGCCTCCTAACACTCTTGCATATCCACATTGGCTTCCATACAGCCCATTCTTCGCAGAAAAGCTAGAGCTATTTAGCATTAGTCAGATCATGCAATTCTTCTGCTCAAAAGCCTTAACACACACTGCAAAACAAAACTGAAAGAAAGAAGAAAGAAAGAAAGAAAGAGAAAGAAACAAATGAAAAAGAAAGGAAATCCCACCATTTTATGACTGCACTCTGTAATGTCTCGCATGATCTGATTCTTTAACATTTTCTTATCTTCATTTCCCACAACTTCCACCTCACTCATTGTGTTTCAGCCACACTGTCCCCCCTTGCTGCTTCATTAAACAATTTTACATTGTTTTTTTCTTGACATGATAAAATTTTAGACATATGTTTGTGTAAAATGCATTTTTAAAATGTATATCATCTATTTTTACCATTTTAATGTGGCTACTAGAAATTTTTCAGTTACATAGTACTAGGTTCACGTTTTCTGCATAGAACAACATTGGTCATTGTCTCCATGCTGTGACTGCTTCGGTACATTTTTCCCCAAGTGTCTGATGTTGGGCACCATGGGGCTACCCTTGGGCAGCAGGGTCAGTCAGCTGGGGAGACGTTCTGTGGAGCAGAGTACAGGCAGGATAAGCTGGTGGATCTCCAAGTACTTCTGTCTCATTCTGTTTGTCTATGAAGACCTTCAGAGAGTAATGATCACTACTTCCTCATCCCTTCTAAATCTTAGAATTCCTCTTTTGGCAGCTCTCAGAACTATATGAGAAAGGGGGTAACAGGAAATATAGTTCCCAGATAGAATCACTCAGCATGGCTTCTAAAGGAGAACTCTGGATTATTAGGGATTGGGGAACTGAGTCACACAAAGGATTGTCCTGTGGAGCTGAAGGCACCTCTTCTGTACAGCAGAGGAGTTAAAGGAGGCATGGCGTCAAATATTAGAAACAATGCATGCCTCAGAGGAAATTGCTTCACAAGTTAAATTCTCCAAATTTAACCTCTGTAGAAAAGTATCAATATCTTTCCTGCCGATTTAAAGTTTCTTCCTATCTGTTTAAGACTCTAAAAGTTTTGATTACAGTGGTGGACAAGTAGAAGTTCCACAAAAGAGAACTTTAATAGCTAGGATTATGAAGCAATAAAGTAGATGACCTCTGGAGTTGCTTGGTTACATTTCCCTGGGAAGCATTTAAACAGAAGTAGGATGACTATTCGATGTATATAAAGTTGAACTGGATGATGTGTCAATTCTCAATGAAATCTGAAATTTCGCTATGCTATAAATTTCATTCACCAGTACTCAAACATTTCCATCTACTGCTCAGTTAAACCTTGACCTTTACTCTAGACATATGAAAATCTTCATTTTCTTTCATCTAAAAAGATCAGTAGAATTTAAAAGCTCCCCTTTTCATCTTTCCACAGCCTTGGCCTTCTGACAAAATGTTTATGGCATTGAAAGTGCTTCTTGATCTTTTCATAAATTTCTTAAATTGATTTTCATTACTGAAAATTGGCATAAAATATATTTCTTTTTTAAAAATAATGTGTGCTCATTAAATATACCAGTATAAGACTGAAAGTGTTACCCTAAAGCTGCTAATCTGGAGATAAGCACGCTAAAATGTTAGTGTACTTTTCAATTTTATAAGAAGTCAGATATAGGTCAGCCATTAACATATATTTTGCATAATTAAATTATCCCATATATAAAGTTATATGGCCTGTTTCACTTAGCATTCTGTTTTGAGATTTTCATTATAGAAATAAACCATCCTTAAAGACCCGTCTATTAATGGCTGTATATTATTTCACTATGTTGGTCTCCCAAAATCTATTTAATGGTCGGATTTATAGGTTGCTTCTGATATTTAGTTTTCACTATTTAAATGCACTAAGAAGTAGCTGCATCATCACTTTATTCCCTCATAATTACCACTGACTTTTGTGTAGCACCTGTAAATTACTTTTATTTGTTAACTCTCCATTTATTATATGCATTCCTTTATAATTACTCTTCAACCTGGTATAATGTGATTATGATTTTTTATCTCATGTAATTCAGATCATTTTATTCCCTTTATTAGGGCACAGTAATTAGTTACCAGTTTTATAACTTAAGTCTTGGGCATATGTTTAGTCAGGGTGATGTGTTTGAAAGTGAACCCACAAAAATGTGATTCAAGTCAAGGGGCTTAGGAGAGTTTGATGTCTAATAAGCGAATTTGTTAGATTGTCTTGAAAAAAAGAAAGGATCCTTTGGCTAAAAGTTCAGGCTTAAAAATGGTACTGAGACTTCCTTATTTCCCAATGTGGCTAAAGTGAGGAATACTTTTTTCCTTTTGATGTTAAGCAGATAAAGAGAAAGAAGAAGCTGGAAGAGTGAAATTGTTCCAGCAGAAGTTTTTGGTAGTTCCAGGGATATCATATCATTAGACTTTGGGCTTCTGGACTAAGTTACATGAAATTTTCTTCCTCAGTATCAAACAAAAGAAATGAAATTGATTGTTCCTGGCAATAACGCAAAGAAAGAAAGAAGCCAAATCTGACAGTGCACGATTCAGTGCTCACAAAAAAAGAAACAGGGACTTCACAAAAGTGGAAGGTTCTGGAAAGGAAAGATCATACATGCAGATCAAACTTCCTCCAAATACAGAAGCAGATATGCAGAAAGGCAGACTACCCTAACCTAGTTTGTTCAGTTTTGATAAGCCTGTGATAGAAAGTGCTACTGGAAATCTTAGATAAGATGGAGAAAATGAAAGATGAGATTGATGCTCTCATATACAAAAACTTCACAGCTACATTCTGAATTGAGAAAGTCAACCAAAAGTATAACGGTACTTTCCTCCCCGTTCCTTAATCTCAAAGGAATGAGTGCACCCCCAACCAGACTTAGAAAGTGCTAGTCCAGGACACTAACCCAAATCCCAAGACAGATGTCAGGACCTGCATGTCTCACACCTCAGCTTTCCTCCTTCAGTTCCTGCCCACTGGGGCAGTTGATAGAATGCATAACAAGCACGTTGAGATTTTCACACCCCCAGAAAAAGGGGTGGGAGAAGAAGAACACAGCACGGACAGAATGTGTGACGTAAATGCAGTCCCTGCTGTACGGTAATCAGACAAATGCAATTATCTGCACATGGTCCTCCACACATGAGGGAAAAGAAAATGGCAGCACGGCAGCTGTGTAACCTTACTGCAAATTATAATTAAATAGATCAGCCAATCAAAGGAAAAAAGATGAAAATATATCCAAGATATTGATGATGACAATTTCTGGTGGTAAAAATGAGTGATTTTAAAGATCTTTTTGTGTGTTTGAGTTTTTTAACATTGTTTGATTTGTTTGTTTGTTTGTTTTTGGTACCGGGGATTGAACTCGGTTCTTTGCGCTTACAAGGCAGGCCACCGAACCGCTGAGCTAAATCTGCGGCCCTAACATTGCTTGAACTTATTCTAACATATAAAATATTTATTAGAATACATTCTATTTTTAATGAAAGCGAATACTTAAGAGACGCTATTTTTTCAGTTAAAACTATACCACACATTGATCGCATCCCATGCCTTCCCTAGAATACTGAGGCCTGAAGTAGTCAAGTGGTTGAAATCTTTCTAAAAATGAGTTGGATTTTACAAGACTCCAACAGTTTCCACACCACAAGGACCAACAAGCAGGAATATCTCAACTCTTCAGATTCACGGGAGGAGGAGGACCAGGCTGCCATATGTGTGTTCCTCATTCTGAAATCTGCATTCATACTAACAGGCTTCTGTCTTCAAGCCTGGATACTGAGAACTTGTTTGAATTATCTCTGCAAGTTAGGAATAACTAAGAGCTCCACATTTTCATTAAAAAATTTACACCTACACTTGAACCATTCCTTACTCAGCTGTCATTACTGTAATTGAGATTGTTGTTCTAAAAGTGATATAACAGATCCTTCCTCTGAGACTACAGAGTACATTTTCCAAGCTACACTTTTGCTTTCATGTTACCAGGAATGTCTCCATGATAAAGCCAAAAAGTGAAATTCAGCAGACATTCTAGGCTGAGCCTTTCACTCCATTTCTTTCTTGACTGCATAACAACAAAGGGATTTCTTTCTCTGAATAGTGGAGTTACGCCTTCTCTGCTGTCTGTGGTGGTGTTGACTGGCTCTTAGCTGCATTAGTACTTTTTTCTGCATTATGATTTAATTTCCATGAAAGTTTCTCTAAACATTGGTTGTTAAAAGTTTTTTATGTTCCTTGAAAGTGGAGGTAGTTTTATTAAGCTGGGACAAATCCAACGAGAGAGATTGATCCATTTTCAAGATCTCAAGTCCTATAGCTCCAGGCGCCAGGGACTCAAAAAAGAAGAGCAGATTCATTGGCTGGAACTGAAAAGACCTGAGGCACAACTGTTTGCATCTAATTGGCCCATAAATCTCAACATCTTCAAGACAAAGCTTTCTTCCCTTTATAGACAGAATTCTATCTCAAAGGCACATGTATTCTTTTGTGATTTCTCTGGTCTAACTTCCCTACTATAAAACTTTAATATGATATTTTTTTAAAACACTGAATCTAGACTCCCCAGACTTACAATCTAGTGGTACCACTTCTTAATTCTATAAGATGACACAATTCATGTATCATTTCTATTCTCTTAATTTTCTCCTCTGTAAAGAAAGTGGCAGTTGCTGTACAAGAGCTGTGTACCACAAACCACAGACACACCAGATGAAAGATTAGTAATGCAGATGCGTTGCATTAAGTGCTATTACTGCTGCATTATTATTGATATTAGTATCTTACTAGTTCTAGGAAGGGCTAGAAAAAGGGTGAGGGGTGAGCCTTCATGGGCTCATGTATACATAATCTGTATTGCCTTACTAATGTTGACCCTGTGTCCAAAATGTTTATAAAGTACTGTGTGGAAAGTAGAAATTAAATGTGCTTATCAGACAAATTCATTATTCCCCAAGGATAAACGATCAGATTACATAGATCTAGGACACTAACAGCACACCCATACATCACACACACACACACACACACACACACACACACACACACTCACAAAAGTTGGACTTCATAAAAATCAAAAGAAATATCTTTTCATATACTCAACATGTTAATTAGTTTGCTTTGAACACCTTGCCATAAGATTTAAATAAAAATAGCATGAACAAATTTGCCTCATCAAAACTCAGTCTTCTGCAATTACATATTTTTCACAGTTGATAAAAGAGTATTTGACTGGATAGCTTGACTTTTTGACTTACAATGTATAAAACAAATTTAAAATTATTTTAAAAATCTAATTCTGGTAGTTTAGTATTTTCTTCTGTGTTTTAATTTTTTGTTTGTTTGTTTAAATTGAGAAAGATAGCCCTTAGTGAGTCTAATTCTTATAATCCATGATAGCAAAGCCAGACTATTTCTAGTCTAGTACATTTCTAAGTATATAGCAGACATCTAAAAATGTGTTTGAAAAAGTGTTTTTGTAGATACATACACAAGATACTATTTGGAAGCCACAGAATTTTAGACTATTAGGGCTGAGAAGGATTTTAATTCTCATTTGATCCTGATTTTTTCACTTTAGAGAGTAAAAACCGGCAGTTTTGAGGATACTTAATGAGGAATCAGAAGAAACTTTTCCTCAGACTCAAGTTGCATAACCTCGCATGGAGCATCTTTTCCTTAAAAAGTGACCTGAGCATGGTGTGGAGAATTGGATATGCCAGAAAATCCTGCAACCCAACACAGCACCTCCTGTACTAGATGCCTATGTGGTGGATTATTAAGGGCAGACTAGCGGGTTGATTCTGCTGGACGCACTGGAACGAACGCCACCACTGTCCTGTTCACAGCGGGTGATGCTAACATTGCCTCTCAGGAGGGATCCAATGGATTGGATTTAGAGAATGAATGAGGGTGAGGTGGGCCAGAAGGACATTGTAGGAAAAGGAAGAAACGTGCTAAGTGTAGAAACACAGAAGAACAAGGCGTAAGGAAACAGCAGGCTGGAAAGCATGTTATATGTGGAAACTGTCTGGAGATTACATTTTCCAAGATAGCATCATTATTATCAGAACTTAATGGACCTCACACAACATTTTAAGAGTTTGATTTTGTCTCTAGGGCACAATGAAAGATTTTTAAGGCAAAACTAGCATGATTGACTTGTGGTATATAAAGTTCGTGTGCTCCATATATTAATAAATGCCAGTTAAAGTAGCTGCTGAAAAGAGGCCTCTTTCCAGCAGTGCACAATACCATGATGAGCTACATTTCAAGGAAATTTTTTACAATAGTGATCTTGGTAATCATTATGATGTCACCTTAAAGCCGGGAATGGTGGCACATGCCTGTAATACCAGCATTCTGAGAGGCTGAGAATCCCAAATTTGAGCAAAGATAGCCCTTAGTGAGTCTAATTCTTATAATCCATGATAGCAAAGCCAGACTATTTCTAGTCTAGTACATTTCTAAGTATATAGCAGACATCTAAAAATGTGTTTGAAAAAGTGTTTTTGTAGATACATACACAAGATACTATTTGGAAGCCACAGAATTTTAGACTATTAGGGCTGAGAAGGATTTTAATTCTCATTTGATCCTGATTTTTTCACTTTAGAGAGTAAAAACCGGCAGTTTTGAGGATACTTAATGAGGAATCAGAAGAAACTTTTCCTCAGACTCAAGTTGCATAACCTCGCATGGAGCATCTTTTCCTTAAAAAGTGACCTGAGCATGGTGTGGAGAATTGGATATGCCAGAAAATCCTGCAACCCAACACAGCACCTCCTGTACTAGATGCCTATGTGGTGGATTATTAAGGGCAGACTAGCGGGTTGATTCTGCTGGACGCACTGGAACGAACGCCACCACTGTCCTGTTCACAGCGGGTGATGCTAACATTGCCTCTCAGGAGGGATCCAATGGATTGGATTTAGAGAATGAATGAGGGTGAGGTGGGCCAGAAGGACATTGTAGGAAAAGGAAGAAACGTGCTAAGTGTAGAAACACAGAAGAACAAGGCGTAAGGAAACAGCAGGCTGGAAAGCATGTTATATGTGGAAACTGTCTGGAGATTACATTTTCCAAGATAGCATCATTATTATCAGAACTTAATGGACCTCACACAACATTTTAAGAGTTTGATTTTGTCTCTAGGGCACAATGAAAGATTTTTAAGGCAAAACTAGCATGATTGACTTGTGGTATATAAAGTTCGTGTGCTCCATATATTAATAAATGCCAGTTAAAGTAGCTGCTGAAAAGAGGCCTCTTTCCAGCAGTGCACAATACCATGATGAGCTACATTTCAAGGAAATTTTTTACAATAGTGATCTTGGTAATCATTATGATGTCACCTTAAAGCCGGGAATGGTGGCACATGCCTGTAATACCAGCATTCTGAGAGGCTGAGAATCCCAAATTTGAGCCCAGACTAGATAACTTACTGAATTAGTGAGAACCTATCTAAAACAAACAAAGAAACATACAAACACCCAAAGCAATCAAACAAACAACTCACCTGGGATGCTGCTCAGTGTGAATGCCCTGGATTCAATACTCAGTACTGAAGAAAAAGTCATCTTGATTATTAAAGGCCAAAACCAGTACTACATCCAAATGTAGCTTGCACATCTAAATTTCTCTGATTAACATATTTTGACAGCTGCTAATTTTACAATATATATATATACATATATATATATATATATGTGTGTG